>NC_091164.1:51519997-51614997 GCF_040958095.1 Procambarus clarkii | reverse complement strand
CCGAACCTAACCAACCCTACCTAACCTATCTTTATAGGTTAGGTTAGGTAGCTGAAAATGTTAGGTTAGGTAGTCGAAAAAACATTAATTCATGAAAACTTGGCTTATTTGGCAAATCGGGCCTTGCATAGTAGGCTGAGATGTGCGTTCTGGCTACTAGGTACGACACACACACACACATATATATATATATATGTCGTACCTAGTAGCCAGAACACACTTTTCAGCCTACTATGCAAGGCCCGATTTGCCTAATAAGCCAAGTTTTCATGAATTAATTGTTTTTCGACTACCTAACCTAACCTAACTTTTTCGGCTACCTAACCTAACCTAACCTATAAAGATAGGTTAGGTTAGGTTAGGTTAGGTAGGGTTGGTTAGGTTCGGTCATATATCTACGTTAATTCTAACTCCAATAAAAAAAAATTGACCTCATACATAATGAAATGGGTAGCTTTATCATTTCATAAGAAAAAATTATAGAAAATATATTAATTCAGGAAAACTTGGCTTATTAGGCAAATTTGGCCTTGCATAGTAGGCTGAGAAGTGCGTTCTGGCTACTAGGTACGACATATATATATATATATATATATATTACTAATCGGACAATTAGTAAAAAAAAAAAAAAAATTTAAATTATTTTACCTTGTACCTAGATCCACCAGGCCTGTTTGGTGCATGTTTCAGTACTTCAGAAATCTGGAAGGTCACATCCTCCTCCTCAACTTGTGGATGTGCGTTGATAGATGATTCTGTAAAATTAAGTTATTTATATAATAATAAATTCAGTATAACAATAATATTCTGTAAAATTAAAAGTAATTTATACATCAATCAGATAAAACTCTCCAGAGATGGTGATACACAACATATAAAGGACAAGTTTCAGAACAAAATATGCATTTAGGAATAAGGTTTTGTACATGTAGGTAGCACATGAGAAAATAAGTGGAAGGTGATCAAGTTTATATTAACATGTTAATGGCTTTGTTAAGGCTTTGCAAGAATGAAAAAATATTAATAATATAATATCACCTACCAATTAATTGTACATCATTTATAAGTCAATTATTTGCATTATTATTATTCAATACTAATGATATAAAAATGCATTTTGTAATCTACTATTTATGCAAGTATTAAGCACAGGATCATGAAATAAACTGCACAATACTGTAATGGATAAACCAATTAAGTTTACATTTTCCTATAGCTAAGTCAGTCAGTTCTATTAGCAGCAGAGAACAATTATGCCCAACCTCTATTAAATGAAACAATCTTAAGAGCAAGTGATAGAAATATAATCATTTATGCTTGGGAAAATATTATGGAATGGTTCCAAATATGAAAAATATTAAGTTTTTTGGTTAAAATTTTTTAATTTAAAATTTAAATTTTTAAGTGAATTTTAAACTTTAAAAAAATTATTTAATTTTTTGGTTACTTACTTAAAATAACATTATATAGTTCTTGTTTTTGTAGAAATGCCAATTTCTTCTTTTGCCCTTCCAGACTGTATAGTGACCACAGGCCGTTTGTTCATATCTTCATTATTCTTCGAACCATGGTTGCACAATCAGACCCATGTACACTGGTTAAAAGCATCACCTAAAAGCAACAACAAAAATGTAGTACACTGACGAATTTTGAATATGAATATATATATATATATATATATATATATATATATATATATATATATATATATATATATATGTATATATATATATATATATATGTATATATATATATATATATATATATATATATATATATATATATATATATATATATATGTATGCCATATACATATATATGCTATGTTGTATGCTACAACTTGGCTGATAATAAAGCCATTCACAACTGCAGGCCTAATAAAAAAAGGAGGTGGCATAGCAATATCTTACAAAGATACCTTCATCTGCAATAGTGTCATTAGTAATAGAGACGACTATTGTGAATATACCTTTGCCAAGTTCTCCAGTAAATCCCTTAAATCCTCCTTGAACAAGAGGGTTTTTACTTGATCGAACCATATTCTTAACCTGCTGCAGGTAATTTTCAAATGGAAATGCTGAACATCTGTCCAAACTACCAAACTCTTTGGCATCAGAGGATATGTGTGTTAGGCAGTGTACATTGTACACTAAAAAATCCTTACCATACAGCTCACGAGCCTTTAACACAAAGTACAGCAAAAGATCATGTGCATATTGGCTGTAATTTAACTGAATCAATTTAGGTGATACAAGAATAGAAATGGCTACACTCAGAGTCAGGAAATGGTCATACAATTCTTTGGGTAAGATTCCCTTCAGTACAATCTTACCGGTGTAGAGAAGGAGTTGCCTGTATTCAGTCGCTTTCCATCTATCAACCTCTGAAAGACTTCGAGGTTTACCTGTTCTTTTAGGTGTCGCTTTTTGGCCCGTGACATACGCTGCCATCTTGTGTGGTATTCTCTTCTTCTTTCTATAATGTGTGCATACATTCTGAAGGAGAAAGGCCAAGTGCTACATTACCAATTACTATTACAAGATTATTAGTAAAGTATTGTACTGCAAAAAGCAAATAAAATGGGGTAAACTAAACTTTGAAAACAAATAATAATTAAAACAGGTAAATTAGTAAAATAACAAAGGCTTAAGCAGACATGACTCTGCTTAAGCCATGTAAAGCAGACAGATAAGATGGCAATATATAAGGGGAAAAAATTAAAAAGCTAGGATATAAAACTAATTGAGATCAAAAGCATAAATTACTAAAGTAGGGGAAAAATAACAAATGACTTCATAAAAAAATTATCCAATTGCCAACAGCAGCTTGGTAGTACGAGTCTAAGTCTAAGAAACAAAAAAAAATTTAAATGCTGTTATCTGCAATGAAACAATACATACTATTGCACGTACCGAAACATTGATGAATGTAAAAAATAGAGAACTATTTGCTGAATGTCCCATAAATGGATTTAAACTATTTTACACAAAGAGGGGGGAGAAGCCATGTATGTTAGGGAATATTTGAAATGTAGTCTCGAAAAGTACACAACTGTGATAGGAAAATTAGGTCACATGGAGGAGTGGGTCTGTATACTATGGAAGACCTTGTATGCTCGGAGCTCCTTAACATTACAAATGAGGTGGTAGAGGTATTGGGATTAAAAATAGAGAAAATAAATTTAGTGATTATTCTAATATACAAACCGCCAGATGCAACGGCCGAGGAATTCACAGAACAGATAAACAAAATGGAGAACTCGATACCTCATATTATCTTCCTAGGTGACTTCAACTTGCCTAGTCTAAGATGGAGAATAGCAAACAATAATATTATACCAGGAAATTTATCGAGACCTAACCACTCAGCTTCCTGGCAATACGTTAGTAATGAATAAATATGATATATTTACTCATTATAATGTTGGTGCTGAATGTACAACACGAAAAAACATAATTTTAATCTGAAAAAGTATCTTTTTATAAAGAAATTAGACGAAAATAAAGAACTGGTGACGCCAAATCAAGTCGACGATCCAAGCGTCGGTTAGGTTAAGTTAGGTCAACCTAACCTAACATATTATATTTATTCATTACTAACGTATTGCCAGGAAGCTTTGTGAAGCTTGTGTAGCTTGTGGTAGCTTGTGGTAATTAGACGGACCCTCATTTTAACAGAAACTTGGCTAAGACTATACCCAACTCTACAACTTAGCTGGTTATAAAGACATTCATAATTGCAGGCCTAGTAAAAAAGGAGGTGTTATACCAAAACAGATGCAGAACTAGGAAACAGGATTTCTTCAAAAGAAATTTTGAAATTGTTCACAATTTTTGTTACACCAAAGTTGGAGTATGCAGCAGTTGTATGGTGCCCATATCTTAGAAAGCATATCAACAAACTGGAAACGGTGCAGAGACATGCCACTAAGTGGCATTAACTAAATGCCATTAAATATGCCAAATATACTACATAAATATACATACTACACATGCACAATAATTGTCCTGGGTCCAATGTCCTGGGACCTCTGATATTCATTATATATATATATATATATATATATATATATATATATATATATATATATATATATATATATATATATATATATATATATATATATATATATATATATATAGGGCCATCAACACACCTCCAGCTAGGGCCACCAACACACCTCCAGGGCCATCAACACGCCTCCAGGGCCATCAACACAACACCACCATCAACACACCTCCAGCCAGGGCCACCAACACACCTCCAGGGCCACCAACACACCTCCAGGGCCACCAACACACCTCCAGGGCCACCAACACACCTCCAGGGCCACCAACACACCTCCAGGGCCACCAACACACCTCCAGGGCCACCAACACGCCTCCAGGGGCATCAACACAACACCACCATCAACACACCTCCAGCCAGGGCCACCAACACACCTCCAGGGCCACCAACACACCTCCAGGGCCACCAACACACCTCCAGGGCCACCAACACACCTCCAGGGCCATCAACACGCCTCCAGGGGCATCAACACACCTCCAGGGCCACCAACACACCTCCAGGGGCATCAACACAACACCACCATCAACACACCTCCAGCCAGGGCCACCAACACACCTCCAGGGCCACCAACACACCTCCAGGGCCACCAACACACCTCCAGGGCCACCAACACACCTCCAGGGCCACCAACACACCTCCAGGGCCACCAACACACCTCCAAGGCCATCAACACAACACCACCATCAACACACCTCCAGCCAGGGCCACCAACACACCTCCAGGGCCACCAACACACCTCCAGCCAGGGCCACCAACACACCTCCAGGGCCACCAACACACCTCCAGGGCCACCAACACACCTCCAGGGCCACCAACACACCTCCAGGGCCATCAACACGCCTCCAGGGGCATCAACACACCTCCAGAGCCATCAACACGCCTCCAGGGGCATCAACACAACACCACCATCAACACACCTCCAGCCAGGGCCACCAACACACCTCCAGGGCCACCAACACACCTCCAGGGCCATCAACACGCCTCCAGGGCCACCAACACGCCTCCAGAGCCACCAACACACCTCCAGCCAGGGCCATCAACACGCCTCCAGGGCCACCAACACGCCTTCAGGGCCACCAACACACCTCCAGCCAGGGCCATCAACACGCCTCCAGGGCCACCAACACGCCTCCAGGGCCACCAACACACCTCCAGGGCCACCAACACACCTCCAGGGCCACCAACACGCCTCCAGGGCCACCAACACGCCTCCAGGGCCATCAACACAACACCACCATCAACACACCATCCAGCCTACCACTACAAGCTTATATATATACTACACATGTCTAAGAGCAAATAAAAGAAAACAGTTACCTTAACTATTGAAGATGCAGCAGGAGTTTGTGGATAAGCCAGCAGCAGTCCCTCTCGACACGGTTTTAAAATGGCGGCGACTACCACAACATGCAACGAGCCTAAAGAATGTCCAGCGCTAGCATTATCTAAACGCTATTATATATTATCAAGCAATACGGAAATCTAAAATAAAAAAATGATACAAATAATTGTATTAAATATTTATTTGCAATCACAATACCTCGGGAATATATTTTTGCGTTAGCAAAACATATTAAGTTCGTATTTAGTTTAACTCATTTAAATTCTTTACAAATAATAACCTGATTTTACCTGATGGCCACTAACATTAATGTTTTATGTTGATACATTTCATACCCTTATTATTTCAATTTCTTTCTTTATTATGCACCCCATACCCCCATCCCGTGGGCGGTGGTGTAAAGGATTACAGAGGCACATAATGGGTTCAGGAACTGAACTCTCTAGTTTGTTTAGCTAAGCAAATAACAATTTTTGACGCTAGTTACAAAATTATTAATGTTATATATGTACACACTCTCATACATACATGTACATATATATATATATATACGTATACATATATACATACACATACATATTTATAATCACCCACACAAATACACATATCAATAATCTCTGTGTCACTTATTTTATACATGTTCTTGTAGAACATTCTATTGCGAACACATTGGGCGCTGCCCAATAAACTCGCCCCTCGGGGCAAAATTATTTTTTTTTTTTTAATCTTGGTGGAACATAAAATGGCCGCCTGTGTTTTTGCTGTCGTCAGATGGCGCTGTGACGTCACAGGTGAGGGAAGCACGTACTGCGCATTAATGCCTCGATCCCTCGTTATTTATTTATTTTATTTATTTATATATATACAAGAACGTACATTGGGGGTTAAGAGACAACATAGAGCTTAAGTTAGAATTATAATCTTGTAAAACCACTAGCTTGCATATATAGCGTTTCGGGCAAGTCCTTAAACTAATCTTTGAGCAAATTCTTAAACAGAGTTTTAGAGAAATAATTAAATGTAAAATTGATAAAAAGTGTTTAACAGATACATTACAGCTTTACTTTACAAGTACAGATGATTTTAATTAGGATAATTACAGTAAAATTGTCAACAAATTGTTTACAGGTACGATGCAAGAATTTTCGACACAAAAGCAGATCAGAACAATACACAATAATGAACAAGGAATCCTAAGTACAATTAGGAAAACATCTCAGGGTTATACATTGGATTACTGAAGCACAATATGAGGATCATTACAAATAGTAATGCAGTAGAATATGCACTCATATTCTATTATTAAGTTAATATTAAGTTCCTTCCTCATGTTAAGTATCTTTGTGGTACTAGGGACATCCAAGGATTATCTTCAAGGCTTCGTTCTGCAAGTTTTCAAGCCCTTTAAGCTTTCTTTCAGTCATCAAGGCAAGCAGAGATGCAACATAATCCACTACCTCCTTTATGAACTGGCGTTACTCTTGCGTTTTTAAGGATATCAGGGAAGGTATGACACTCAAGGGATTTGTTGAACAGCAGAGCTATAGGTGGCGCAAGGGCATGGGAGGCGCTCTTGTATACAATGGATGGGATTTCACTGATGTTCCCAGCTTTGGTTTTTAGTGAGTGTATGATGGACACAACATCTGTCGGGCTGACTGGTGAGAGGAGAAGAGAGTTTGGATAGCTGCCTGAGAGATATGTGTTGATATGTGTCTGAGTCTGTGGGATTTTACTTGCAAGGTTAGCACCAATCGATGAAAAGAAGCTATTAAATTCATTCGCCATTTCTAAGTCAGATGACAGTGTAAGGCCATCCTTAGAGAGTGTTATCTGGTTGTGGGAGTGTTGTTTAGTTCCCAGGATGTTAGAGATGGTATTCCATGTGCTTTTCATGTTGCCTTTTGCTTCTTTGAATCTAGTCTCATAGTATGAAAGTTTTGCTTTTCTTATGATACTGGTAAGCACTGACGAGTACCTTTTAACTACTTCCATTGGAATTAGGCCACTCCTAAATTTCTTTTCGTATTCATGTTTTTTGTTGATTGATTTAATTATGCCACTGTGAGCCACGGGTTATTTTTTCTTTTATCAGTTACTTGTTTGGTAAGGAGGGGACAGTGAGTGTTGTAGAGGCTTAGAGTTTTGTAGAGAAAGAGGTTAGTTGATGAGTTTATATCCTGTGAATTATTAAATTCAGATTCCCAGTTAATATTGTGAAGTGCATTAGAGAGATTGCCTAAAGCTGATTCACTATGTAGCCTGAATGAGAGTTTTTTGGTTTCTGGTGGTGATGTGTCAATGTTTGCTATGAGGAAAGTAGGATAGTGGTCAGTTGTTCTATCATAAATTACCCCAGATGTAAGGGGAGCTGTTATATTAGTCCATAGGTGATCCAGGGTAGTGGCAGATGTTTGAGTGACTCGGGTGGGCTTGGTGATTGTGGGGATTAACATACAGGAGTGCATGCTGTTACGGAAATAGTCAACTTGAGGGTTGTTTTCAACATTCAATAAAGAAATTCTGGAGGGCTTCTGTGCAAGGGTTAGGATGAGCTAGCCTAAGCATTTTTATACCAATTTGACAGTTATTTTCAGTAACACGATAAACAACGCTCGGAATATTAAGTTCCTTTCTCATATTAAGTATCTTTGTGGTACGAGGGCACCCAAGGATTATCCTCACGGCTTCGTTCTGCAATTTTTCAAGCCCTCCAAGCTTTCTTTCAGGATTCCTTAAAGTTAGTTTAGTTCATTTATTATGCACCCCATACCCATCTTGTGGGCAGTAGTGGAAAGGGTTGCAGAGGCACATAATGGGCTCAGGGACTGAACCCCACAATTCATTTAGCTAAGCAAGTTACAATCTTGATGAGCTAGTTACAAAATTCAGTATAAGTCGTCACATCAACAATGGGTTCGAGATCGATCACAAGTACAGTTTCTAAATTAAGCAACTGACATATGTGGAGAGCTAGTGTCACAATTGATATGTTTGTCCTGCACACCGTCCCCCATCCAGTGGGCAGCGGTGGATAGGTTACAATCACTTTGTTACTACTTACAGTTAGCAAACTGGGGATATTTGGCTAAAATTTCTGGTACCAGATAATTTTGAATGAAATATTGACACATCGTTGGTACATTGGTTATAAAATTGTCTCTGAATTCACTATCACATAGTAACGGAGGGTGTGCGAATAATTTTGTTGACAGTTAACATTTGGTCAGGTCTACATCGGCAGATAATGAGAATTCCCAGAAATACTTGTAACCGAGTCTAAGCCGAGCAGTAGTAACATCTAGAAGTCTGCTGATTTTATTGGATGAACCATAGATGTGTCGCTCCTCTTGCATAATAGTATTGAACGAAAGTTAATCTCCCCAAACAATTTCGCGTTTTGGGCAAGTTACCCCTCCACTCTCTCCATTTTTTTTTGGACATTCCCTGGTAGTGTGCGGAAATACTGAAAAGTGTATACTCTTTTCAACTTTGTCACCTTAATTCTCGTCCTATGTCTTTCATTTTGGTATCAATGCGTTCGCAATAGAATTCCCAACAGAACTATGTGCATATAATGTCAAAGACAGCAGCGCGCTCCACCCGCCGACAAGATGAATGTAGGCCAAGGATACCAGAAAAAGAAAGCTGAGCGTGATAATACTGAAAAGTGTATACCCTTTTCAACTTTGTTACCTCAATTCTCATCCTAGGTTTTTCAATTTAGCATCAATGTGTTCGCAATAGAATTCTCTACAGGACTAAAGGCATATAAACTCCAAAAGCCCGGCTTACCATCCGCAACAAACAGAGAAAGCGAGAGCGTGTTACCAGAGAGCGCACAAGAGCGATAAAATGTATACACTCTTTTCATTCTGGTCACCTCAATTGTCATCCTAGGTCTTTTATTTTGGTATCAATGTGTTCGCAATAGAATTTCCAACCGGAATTTATGCATGAAATGTCAAAAACAGCAGCGTGCTCCACCCGCTGACGTGATGAAAGCACGGCGGACCATCCACACAAAACAGAGAAAGTGAGAGAAAGTAACCTGGGAGCACTCTAGTGCAATGTAATGTGAACACTCTTTTCACTTTGGTTACCTCAATTCTCGTCATATGTCTTTCATTTTGGTATCAATGTGTTCGCAATTGTATCTGCTGGCATTTTACCCTTTGCTTCGATCTGAAGGGTTTTAGGCTCACCACGATGCAATCTGATAGTACCACACGTGTATATACCTATCTTCAAGCAGCAATTCACTCATTCAAACCGACTTATAATAGTTATCCATATATAAATGGTAATCTTTGTTCTACCTGTTAACCTGTCATATGAAGAAAGATTGTCAAAGCTTATATTACATTCTCTAGAAAAGCAAAGAATTAGGAGTGACATATGGTAGAGGTGCACAATGGGATGAATGGACATAACAAAGGGGACATTAATGGGGTATTAAAAGTAGCAACACAAGACAGAACTCGAAACAAAGTGTAAAAATTGGAAAAATTTAGATTTAGGAAAGAACTGCATGAGTAAATACACTGGGTTTGTACCTTAAGGTTCATGTATGCAATATTACAGAGTTCCAGTTAACTCCCATGCATGCAATTAATTTATGTTATGTTTATGTTTTTTATGTTAAAATGTTTTTGTTGATTTGTTTGAATATTTTCATAAGTAAAGCATGCTTACGGTCTTATTCCATGTTTTATGATAACTTTACAATGTTTAAAACAAAAAGTTCAATATATATTCTGGTTTTCATACAGGAATTATACGTTAATATAACATCATAATAACGTAATGATGTCGTGTAAATAACGTTATACTGACGTCATATAAATGTTATATTTATGTTATAAGAACGTAAATTGGATAGCTTTACAGAAAGTAAACAAAAAAAACTAAATGTTGACTGAAAATTATTTATTCTTAAATATAAAGCATGAAAACATTATAATACCATAGCATTTACTATTATTTTTAAATTTTTACATAAATCTTAAAAAACTGTGTCTCAAGAATATATGTTTTTAGTTATATCCTTTGGTTTTAAGAATGTCAGATATACGTATTTATGTCAAAAGTTACAGTATTACCTTTGTGGAACCATTTAAAAACGTCCACAAACGTTCTGTGTTTGCTGGGAAGACAGGTAGTTTGGCGGTTTGAGTCTGAGCAGGTGTTCCTGGCTGCATACGTTTTGCGCTCTGGCAAACCTTGCTGGTGATGTTGTCGTTGTTGGACATTTCTTCCATAGTAGTTTTATATAGATGTAACGACGTATTTTTGGAGGGAAGAGCAGGCTCAATCTCTTGAAGGAGATTATCGTCACAATATATATATATATATATATATATATATATATATATATATATATATATATATATATATATATATATATATACATATACATATATATACATATACATATATATACATATACATATACATATATATATATATATATATATATATATATATATATATATATATATATATATATATATATATATATATATATATATATATATATATATATATATAACTGAAAACTCACACCCCAGAAGTGACTCGAACCCATACTCCCAGAAGCAACACAACTGGTATGTACAAGACGCCTTAATCCACTTGACCATCACGACCGGACAAAATGAGGTGATAGCCGAGGCTATATGAACCACCCCACCGCCGGCACTCGGATAGTTATCTTGGGCATAGCATTTTACCAAATCACCTCATTCTTTGGGGCACACGTGAGGAACACAAATGCGAACTGAATGGTCCCCAGGACATATGCAACTGAAAACTCACACCCCAGACTGTGGTGTGAGTTTTCAGTTGCATATGTCCTGGGGACCATTCAGGCTTGTTCGCATATATATATATATATATATATATATATATATATATATATATATATATATATATATATATATATATATATATATATATATATATGTCATACCTAGTAGCCAGAACGCACTTTTTGTCCTACTATGCAAGGCCCGATTTGCCTAATAAGCCAAGTTTTCCTGAATTAATATATTTTCTCTAATTTTTTTCTTATGAAATGATAAAGCTACCCATTTTATTATGAATGAGGACAATTTTTTTTATTGGAGTTAAAATTAACGTAGATATATAACCGAACCTAACCAACCCTACCTAACCTAACCTAACCTATCTTTATAGGTTAGGTTAGGTTAGGTAGCCGAAAAAGTTAGGTTAGGTTAAGTTAGGTAGGTTAGGTAGTCGAAAAACAATTAATTCATGAAAACTTGGCTTATTAGGCAAATTGGGCCATGCATAGTAGGCTGAGAAGTGAGTTCTGGCTACTAGGTACGACATATATATATATATATATATATATATATATATATATATATATATATATATATATATATATATATATATATATATATATATATATATATATATATATATCTTGTCTCATACTTCTTGGGGAGCGGATAGGCGCATGCACCTCTTTCTACATACCTCTCTCTTACTGTCTAAACTCGATTATGGTTGCTCTGTTTACTCATCTACTTCTCCTTCTACTCTTCGCCGTTTGGATGCTCTGCACCATACTGGGTTGCTCCTCAGATCTGGTGCCTTTCTTTCGACTCCTACCCTAAGCCAGTGATCGCTAACGCCGAAACTGGCGTCTTGTCTCTACAGGATCAACATGATCGCTAATGCCTTCGCTACCTTGCACGGTCTCTTACTCTCGTTTATGTCGTACTTTGACCTTTACTCCTCCTGTGGTCCCCAGTTCCCTTTCACCACTTACCTCTTTCTGTACGATTGTCTCGCATACAAGATTCTCTTTCGGTTCTTGTTTCCCATATTTCTCTTCATGTCGTTCCGTCCTTGCCCCTTTGAAGGGTCCCCTTTCCTCAGTTTTGTAAAACTTTGACTCACGTGACTAAAGCTTTACCCCTCCTACAGGGGGGGGGGGAGGTAAGAGGAGTAAAGTCTGGGTCTAAACCTAAGTACAGAAGGGTCTAAGTCTGCCGACGGTGTAGGCTACTCTGTTGTTTTTCCTGACAACACCTATATGTGTCGCCTGCCTCCGGAGACTAGCATCTTCATGGTGGAACTTTATGCTATTTTGTATGTCCTTCGTCACTGCTTTCTCGCTGTCAACTCTCCTTTGTTGTTGTAGTTGACACTCACAGTGCCCTCATGGCTCTGGAGTGCTTTAATCCAGTCCATCCTGTAGTAGTCGAAACTCAACATTGGCTGTTTCTTATCTCTAGTAGAGTGAAGACAGTGGAGTTTTGCTGGGTTCCCAGCCATATTGGAGTGTCCTTAAATGAGCATGCAGACGCTGCCACTAAGGAGGCTCTCCACACTTGTGCCATCTCCCGTAAAGGTATCCTCTATTGCAACTTCTACCCAGTTATTCATTCCTCAATCCTTGACCGTTGGCAGGGTCGTTTGTCTTCTATTACTGGTAAAGTTAGTAAAGTAAAGTAAATTTTATTCAGGAAAGTACATACATAGTTGATTTACAAACATAATGTTGAATTTATAAATAGAGCTAGTACATACAATACCTAAAGCCACTAGTACGCATAGCATTTCGGGCAAGGTTTGGGGGGGGGAGGGGCAGGGAATTAGACTAAAACTTAATTGTAATTGGGATTAGTTATAAATTATGTTGAGAAAAGGAAAAAAATAAAAATAGGGGGGGGGGGGGTAACATGGCAGAAATCAACAATTGTACAAGTTGGTGAACAAACAGTATTGTTAAAAAAAAATAGCACGACATGGGTTGACATTTAGGGGGTAAGGTAGGTTACATGGAGTTAATTAGGTAGTACTTGGTTTTACTCTTAAACTGGTTGAGGGAGGTACAGTCTTTGACATGATTGGGGAGGTCATTCCACATTCCGGGTCCCTTGATTTGTAGAGGATTTCTAGTTTGGTTAAGTCGCACTCTTGGAATATCAAATAGGTATTTCTTTCTGGTGCGATGCCCATGAGTTCTGTTACAACCTTCTAGGAAGCTTCTAAGTTCAGGATTGACATTGCAGTTCAGAGTTTTAAACATATTGAGTACACATGAGAGGATGTGCATTGAGAATATCTAACATATTTAAAGATCTGAGTAAGGGTACCGAGTGCTGTTTGGGGCCAGAGTTAGATATTGTTCTAATAGCAGCTTTGTGTTGCATCTGCAAACTCTTTAAACGTGTGGTCAGTGTTCGTCTGATGTGGTTCTTAGAACACTATCACCAGCTCGTTACTATTCAATTTGGCTTTTGCAAGTGCTTCAGCTTGACTGATGTCTTGGTGAACTTGGAGGTCCATATTCGTACTGCTTTTGTTGCGAAGACTTCCGTTGTTGTTGTTGTCCTTTTTGACCTGGAAAAGGCATACGACACCACCTGGAGATATCATAGTCTGTCCCAACTCCGTTCTTTTAGCCTTCGTGGTAATCTCCCTCTCTTCCTCCGAAGCTTTCTCCCTAGTCGTTCCTTTAGAATGAGGTTTGGTACCACTCTCTCTGCCTCTTTTCGGCAGTACGATGGTGTGCCCCAAGGTAATGTTCTGAGCACTACTCTTTTTCTAGTTGCCCTCAATGGTCTTCTTTCTTCCCTTCCCTCTGGCATCTTCTCAGCACTCTATGTTGATGATCTTACCCTCTGCTGTCCAGGTGATGACTCGCCTTTCCTTCAACGACGGCTTTAACTTATAATTGATGCCGTGTCGTCTTGGGCCACCCATCATGGCTTTAAGTTCTTTACAACTAAAACTTGTGCTATGACTTTTACTTAGAAGCAGGTCGTTCTTCATCCCCCTTTGTCGCTTTATTGTCATCCCCTTGTGTGCAAAGATTCTGCTAATCTTTTGAGGTTAATCTTTGACACTTGTTTGTCTTGGTCACCCTATATCTCTTACCTCCGAGTTGAACGCTCTAAGGCCACTGACTGATATAAGGTCGTGTCTCATACTTGGGGAGCAGATAGGCGCATGCTCCTCTTTCTACATACCTCTCTCTTACTGTCTAAACTAGATTATGGTTGCTCTGTTTACTCGTCTACTTCTCCTTCTACTCTTCGCCGTTTGGATGCTCTGCACCATACTGGGTTGCTCCTCAGATCTGGTGCCTTTCTTTCGACTCCTACCCTAACCCTGTGATCGCTAACGCTGAAACTGGCGTCTTGTCTCTACAGGATCAACATGATCGCTACTCACTTCGCTACCTTACCCTTACTCTCGTTAATGTCGTACTTTGACCTTTACTCCTCCTGTGGTTCCCTGTTCCCTTTCATCACTTACCTCTTTCTGTACGATTGTCTCGCATACAAGATTCTCTTTCGGTTCGTGTTTCCAATATTTCTCTTCATGTCGTTCCGTCCTTGCCCCTTTAAAGGGTCCCCTTTCCTCAGTTTTGTAAAACTTTGACTCGCGTGACTAAAGCTTTACCCCTCCTACCGGGGGGGGGGGGGGGGTAAGAGGAGTAAAGTCTGGGTCTAAATCTAAGTACAGAAGGGTCTAAGTCTGCCGACGGTGTAGGCTACTCTGTTGTTTTTCCTGACAACACCTATATGTGTCGCCTGCCTCCGGAGACTAGCATCTTCATGGTAGAACTTTATGCTATTTTGTATGTCCTTCTTCACTGCTTTCTCGCTGTCAACTCTCCTTTGTTGTTGTAGTTGACACTCACAGTGCCCTCATGGCTCTGGAGTGCTTTAATCCAGTCCATCCTGTAGTAGTCGAAACTCAACATTGGCTGTTTCTTATCTCTAGTAGAGTGAAGACAGTGGAGTTTTGCTGGGTTCCCAGCCATATTGGCGTGTCCTTAAATGAGCATGGTGACGCTGCCGCTAAGGAGGCTCTCCACACTTGTGCCATCTCCCGTAAAGGTATCCTCTATTGCAACTTCTACCCAGTTATTCATTCCTCAATCCTTGCCCGTTGGCAGGGTCGTTTAATTGTCTTCTATTACTGGTAAAGTTAGTAAAGTAAAGTAAATTTTATTCAGGAAAGTACATACATAGTTGATTTACGAACATAATGTTGAATTTATAAATAGAGCTAGTACATACAATACCTAAAGCCACTAGTACGCAAAGCGTTTCGGGCAAGGTGTGTTGGGGGGGGGGGGGGGGACTTAGACTAAAACTTAATAGTAATTGGGATTTGGTATAAATTATGTTGAAAAAAAAGAGGGGAACATGGCAGAAATCAGCAATTGTACAAGTTGGTAAACAAACAGCATTGTTTAAAAAAAATAGCAAGACATGGGTTGACATATAGGGGATAAGGTAGGTTACATGGAGTTAATTAATTAGGTAGTACTTGGTTTTACTCTTAAACTGGTTGAGAGAGGTGCAGTCTTTGACATGTTTCGGGAGGTCATTCCACATTCCGGGTCCCTTGAATTGTAGAGCATTTCTAGTTTGGTTAAGTCATACTCTTGGAATATCAAATAGATATTTGTTTCTGATGCGATGCCCATGAGCTCTGTTACAACCTTCTAGGAAGCTTCTAAGTTCAGGATTGACATTGCAGTTCAGAGTTTTAAATATATTGAGTACACATGATAGGATGTGCAGAGACTTAATGTCTAACATATTTAAAGATTTGAGTAAGGGTACCGAGTGCTCCCTGGGGCCAGAGTTAGATATTGTTCTAATAGCAGCTTTGTGTTGAATAATTAGAAGGCGTAAATGATTTTGTGTAGTAGAACCCCAAGCACAAATACCATAATTGAGATAAGGATAGATGAGAGAGTAATAGAGAGTCACCAGGGCAGGGCGAGGTACATAATATCTGATCTTAGAAAGAATGTCAACAGTTTTTGAAACTTTTTTGGATATTCTTAGAATGTGTCCCTAGAAATTCAGCTTGATGTCTATGAGAACACCAAGGAATTTGCCATCTACTTTGTTACAGATTTGGATATTGTTTATCCTGAGATTAATTTGATTTGAGGATTTATTGCCAAACAAAATATAGAAAGTTTTGTCAATGTTGAGGGTGAGTTTGTTGGTAGTTAGCCAGAGATGGACTTTATTTAGTTCAGTATTCACAGTGACATTTAGAGCAAGAGGGTTAGGACTGGAGAAGATGAAGGTTGTGTCGTCAGCAAACAAAATTGGTTTGAGGTGTTGAGAGGCATTTGGAAGGTCATTAATGTATATCAGAAAGAGGAGAGGGCCAAGTATGCTGCCCTGAGGAACACCAATGTTGATGGGTAGGGTGGGAGAAATTGAATTATTTACTGACACATACTGGAGCCTGTCAGTAAGGTAAGACTGTAGATATTGGAGGGAGTGTCCTCTGACTCCATAATGATGTAATTTAAGAAGAAGGTTTAGGTGGTTGACAGTGTCAAAAGCCTTACGCAGGTCCACAAATAACCCAACAGGGAACTCATTTTTATCAAGAGCTGCATGAATCAAGTTAATCATACTAATAAGTGCATCGTTAATGCTTTTTTGGGGGGGGGTCTGAAGCCATATTAACAAGAGCTAAGTATATTGTGTTTGGCTAGATAAGAGTAAAGCTGCTTGTAGATTAGTTTTTCAAATATTTTTGACAAGTTTGGCAGAACTGATATAGGTCTGAAGTTGTTAACATCAGTGAGATCACCACATTTATAGACAGGGGTTACTCTCGCTTTTTTTAGAATATCTGGAAAAGTTTGGAGTTCAAGTGACTTGTTGTAGAGCAATGCAATAGCAGGGGCTAAAGATCTGGAGGCTTTTTTGTAGATAAGAGTTGGTATCTCCGCAATTGCACTAGACTTGGTCTTAGGGGAAAGGATTACCTCATTTACATCAGTGTAATTAGCGGGCGTTAGGTACAGAGACTGTGGGTAGTTACCTGTAAGATAGTCCTGAACATCAGTACTGGAAGATAGAATATCATTAGCAAGGGATGACCCAATGGATGAGAAGAACCTATTGAATTCAATAGTAGTATCAGTGGATGAAAGCAGACCATCATTATTGGACAGGATTATTGGTACAGTGATCTGTATACTGTATGGGGTGCTGTATACAGTACGGGGTTCTGTATACTGTACAAGGTCCTGTATACTCAACACAGTTCTGTATACTGTATGAGGTTCTGTATACTGTACACTGTTCTGTATACTGTACGCTCTTCTGTATACTGTACGCTGTTCCATATAATGTATGCTGTCCCATATACTGTATGGGGTTCTGTATACTGTACAGGGTTCTGTATACTCTACACTGTTCTGTATACTGTACAGGGTTCTGCATACTCTACACTGTTCTGTATACTGTACAGGGTTCTGTATACTGTGCAAGGTTCTGTATACTGTACACTGTTCTATATACTGTATTGGGTTTTATATACTGTACGCTGTTCTTATATTAGTATATTTTGGTAGCAGTCTTTCTTGTAAACATATGTTGTTGAATATGACCGAAAAGGTAAGATTAATAATTCTAACACGAATCTTCTCAATATTTCTTACGTTTTTCTTCACTGTCAGTGGTAATAAAAATAACAATTCTCCGAAATTCATTTTTTAATTGTCTAACGCCTGAACGCGTTTCGTAATTCATATTACATTTTCAAAGACTTAATTTACACACAAATTCTTCGTACTTATACTATATTGGATGAGGTGATATGGTACAAAAGTTTTGGGTGAGGTGACAAACACAAGACAGAACACGAAACAATGGGTATAAATTGGATAAGGGAACATATGAATGGAAGTAACTGCAGTAGGTCTATTGGCCCATACTTCCTCTTTTGCGTCTTCCATATTGGTTCGGGGTCTTGAAGTAGGTAGAATATAGTTGTGCATTAATTGGCTGTTGATTGCTGGTGTTGACTTATTGATGTGTAGTGCCTCGGTGATGTCAAGCCGCCTGTTATCGCCGTACCTATTGATGATTTCTGTGTTGTTTGTTAAGATTTCTCTGGTGATGGTCTGGTTGTGAGAAGAGATTATATGTTCCTTGATGGCTCCCTCTTGCTTATGCATTGTTAGTCGCCTAGAAAGAGACGTTGTTGTCTTGCCTCTATACTGAGTTCTTTGGGGCTTACAGTCCCCAAGTGGGCATTTAAAGGCATAGACGACGTTGGTCTCATTCAAAGCGTTCTGCTTGGTGTCTGGCGAGTTTTTCATGAGTAGATTGGCCGTTTTTTTTGGTTGTATAATAAGTTATCAATTGTATTTTCTGATTTTTGTCTGTAGGGATGACGTTCCTATCAACAATATCTTTCAGGACCCTTTCCTCCGTTTTATGAGCCGTCTAAAAGAATTTCCTGTAAAATAGTCTAATTGGGGGTACAATTGTTGTGTTGGTTGACTCTTCAGAAGTTGTGTGGCGTTTTACTTTTCTTTTTATGATGTCTTCAACAAAACCGTTAGAGAAGCCGTTGTTGACTAGGACTTGCCTTACCCTACAAAGTTCTTCATCGACTTCTTTCCATCCTGAGCTGTGGCTTAGAGCACGGTCGACGTAAGCATTGACAACACTCCTTTTGTACCTGTCTGTGCAGTCACTATTCCAATTTATACCCATTGTTTCGTGTTTTGTCTGTTGTTTGTCACCTCACCCAAAACTTTTGTACCAAATCACCTCATCCAATAGATTATAAGTACAAAGAATTTGTGTGTAAATTAAGTATTTGAAAATGTAATACGAATTACGAAACGCGTTCAGGCGTCAGACAATTAACAAATTAATTTCGGAGAATTGGTATTTATATTACCACCGACAGTGAAGAAAAACATATGAAATATTGAAAAGATTCGTGTTAGAATTATTAATCTTACCTTTTCGGTCATATTCAACAACATATGTATGCTGTTCTTTATATTGTACGGGGTTCTGTATACTGTACACTGATTTGTATACTGTACAGGGTTCTGAATACTCTATGCTGTTCTGTATACTGTACACTGTTCTGTATAATGTATGCTGTTCTGTATCCTGTACACTGTTCGTACACCGTTCTGTATTCTTTACGGGGTTCTATATACTGTACGGTCTTCTGTATACTGTACACTGTTCTGTATGAGGTTCTGTATGCTGTACACTGTTCTGTATACTGTACGCTGTTCTGTATACTGTATGGTGTTTCTGTATGCTGTACACTGTTTTGTATACTGTACGTTGTTTTGTATACTGTATGCTGTTCTGTATACTGTACACTGTTCTGTATACTGTACACTGTTCTGTATACTGTATGGTGTTTCTGTATGCTGTACACTGTTCTGTATACTGTATGCTGTTTTGTATACTGTATGCTGTTCTGTATACTGTACACTTTTCTGTATACTGTACACTGTTCTGTATACTGTATGGAGTTGTGTATTCTGTTCAATGTTCTGTATACTGTACGCTGTACTGTATGCTACTCTGTATACTGTACACTGTTCTGCATACTGTACACCGTTTTGTATAATGTCGCTGTTCTCTATACTGTATGCTGTTCTATATATTGTACACTGTTTGGTATACTGTACTAGGTTCTGCATACTTTACACTGTTCTGTATACTGTATACTGTTCTGTATACTGTACACTGTTCTGTATACTGTACACTGTTCTGTATACTGTAGGGGGTTCTGTATAATGTATGCTGTTCTGTATACTGTATGCTGTTCTGTATACTGTACGCTGTTCTGTATACTGTACGCTGTTCTGTATACTGTACGCTGTTCTGTATACTGTATGCTGTTCTGTATACTGTATGCTGTTCTGTATACTGTACACTGTTCTGTATACTGTATACTGTTCTGTATACTGTATGCTGTTCTGTATGCTGTACACTGTTCTGTATACTGTATGCTGTTCTGTATACTGTACGCTGTTCTGTATACTGTATGCTGTTCTGTATTCTGTATGCTGTTCTGTATGCTGTACACTGTTCTGTATACTGTAGGGGGTTCTGTATAATGTATGCTGTTCTGTATACTGTACGCTGTTCTGTATACTGTATGCTGTTCTGTATACTGTATGCTGTTCTGTATGCTGTACACTGTTCTGTATACTGTAGGGGGTTCTGTATACTGTATGCTGTTCTGTATACTGTACGCTGTTCTGTATACTGTATGCTGTTCTGTATACTGTATGCTGTTCTGTATGCTGTACACTGTTCTGTATACTGTAGGGGGTTCTGTATAATGTATGCTGTTCTGTATACTGTATGCTGTTCTGTATACTGTACGCTGTTCTGTATACTGTATGCTGTTCTGTATACTCTATAGGGTTCTACTGTACGGGGGTCCTGTATATTGTACACTGCTCTGTATACTGTAATGGTTTTTATATACTGTACGGGGTTCTGTATACTATAAAGGGTTCTGTATACTGTAAGGGGTTCTGTATACAGTACACATTTCTGTATACTGTACACTGTTCTGTATACTGTACGCTGTTCTGTATACTGTACACTGTTCTGTATACTGCACACTGTTCTGTATACTGTACACTGTTCTGTATACTGTACACTGTTCTGTATACTGCACACTGTTCTGTATACTGTACACTGTTCTCTATACTGTACACTGTTCTGTATACTGCACACTGTTCTGTATACTGTACACTGTTCTCTATACTGTACGGGATTTTGTATACTGTACTCTGTTCTGTATACTGTACACTGTTCTGTATACTGTACACTGTTCTGTATACTTGTTTTTCCTGCCCGAAACGCTTTGCGTAATAGTGGCTTTAGGCATTGTATGTACTAGCTCTATCTATAAAGCCAACAAACTTTGTAAAATCTCTTTATGTATGTACCTTACCTAAATAAAAATTATTATTATTATTATTATAATTATTATTATTATTATTATACTGTACACTGTTCTGTATACTGTACACTTTTCTGTATATCATACGGGGTTTTGTATACTGTACGATTTTCTGTATACTGTACACTGTTCTGTATACTGTACACTTTTCTGTATACCATACGGGGTTCTGTATACTGTTCGCTGTTCTGTATACTGTACACTGTTCAGTATACTGTACAGGGTTCTGTATACTCTACGGGGTTCTGTATACTGTACACTGTTCAGTATACTGTACAGGGTTCTGTATACTGTACGGGGTTCTGTATACTGTACGGGGTTTTGTATACTGTACGGGGTTCTGTATATTGTTCGGCGTTCTGTATACTATACATAATTTTGTATACTCTACAGGGTTCTGTATCCTTTAAGGGGTTCTGTATTCTGTACACTGTTCTGTATACTGTACACTGTTCTGTATACTGTACACTGTTCAGTATACTGTACGGGGTTCTGTATACTGTTTACTGTTCTGTATACTGTACAGGGTTCTGTATACTATACATGGTTCTGTATACTCTACAGGGTTCTGTATCCTTTAAGGGGTTCTGTATACTGTACACTGTTCTGTATACTGTACGGGGTTCTGTATACTGTACGCTGTTCTGTATACTGTGGCTTGCTGTGTTAGTCCTGGGGCCCTCAACCGTTCCTGGCATGGGAGCCACCATGCCCCGTCTGGCTTGCTGTGTTAGTCCTGGGGCCCTCAACCGTTCCTGGTATGGGAGCCACCATGCCACGTCTGGCTTGCTGTGTTAGTCCTGGGGCCCTCAACCGTTCCTGGTATGGGAGCCACCATGCCCCGTCTGGCTTGCTGTGTTAGTCCTGGGGCCCTCAACCGTTCCTGGTATGGGAGCCACCATGCCCCGTCTGGCTTGCTGTGTTAGTCCTGGGGCCCTCAACCGTTCCTGGTATGGGAGCCACCATGCCCCGTCTGGCTTGCTGTGTTAGTCCTGGGGCCCTCAACCGTTCCTGGTATGGGAGCCACCATGCCCCGTCTGGCTTGCTGTGATAGTCCTGGGGCCCTCAACCGTTCCTGGTATGGGAGCCACCATGCCCCGTCTGGCTTGCTGTGTTAGTCCTGGGGCCCTCAACCGTTCCTGGTATGGGAGCCACCATGCCCCGTCTGGCTTGCTGTGTTAGTCCTGGGGCCCTCAACCGTTCCTGGTATGGGAGCCACCATGCCCCGTCTGGCTTGCTGTGTTAGTCCTGGGGCCCTCAACCGTTCCTGGTATGGGAGCCACCATGCCCCGTCTGGCTTGCTGTGTTAGTCCTGGGGCCCTCAACCGTTCCTGGTATGGGAGCCACCATGCCCCGTCTGGCTTGCTGTGTTAGTCCTGGGGCCCTCAACCGTTCCTGGTATGGGAGCCGATTTAGTTCTGAGATGCTTTTTGTCGCTCTGTCTTGTACTTTCTCCACAGCAGATATGTTGTGAAGCTGAGGCCTCTATGCTTGATACAACAGTCCAAATGTGGCCGCACCAGAGATGTTTACAGTTCAATAACTTTATTTTCCTTGAAAGTAAAGTTGACTTTCTTATTAGAGTTCCCAATTGCTGTGCAACTTTCAATGACTGGTCCCCGTGCATGCAGTCCCCGTGGCGCAGTGGTGAAACAATAGTCCCCGCACTTCGCGAACAGTATAGTCTGGGTTCGTATCCTGGCCGGAGAGGATTGACTGGGTTCCAATCCTTAACTTTACTCCTCTCTTCACCCAGCAGTGAAATTATTTGACGGGTCGTATTCCGGAGTTAATAATTAAAATTAATATTAATCTTAGGACTTAGCCGTATTAGGATAAAGGACCTGCATGCCCGAAACGCTATGCGTGCTAGTGGCTTTACAAGAATGTAAAAACTGCTGGACCATCCAAGTAGTAGGCGTCCATCTGTCTCAGGAGACTATAGAGTTGCGTTCTGGTTGTCGGTCTCGAGTGGCCTCTCCAGGGCACAAAGCCATGGTAGGTTGGTACGGGGCAGAAGCTGTCACCCATGCAGCAGGTCCCCCCTCTCCACGGCGCCGAACGTCTCAATTGGAAAGGCAAACGTCAATAAGACAGGGTCCAGCGCCGTCGCAGGAACTGTCAGAACGAGGTTGAAGGCAACAAGGAACTGCCCCCAGGGGGCTCCAGCTCCGGAGTTAACCTCGAAGTTGGTAAAAGAAGGCACAGGGACTCCAACCCCAGAGTCTTTTTTGTTGTTGTTACTCTTTTTTGTGGGGGGAAAGGAGGAAAATTAGGGAAATAAAGGAGGAAACTTAGGAAAAATGGGGGAACCATTGACAAGCTGCCGGCTTCCCGTCTCCGTCGTGACCACTAGACACACGGTTACTTTAGGCATTAGGACACTATAGGAATTATCATCATCAGGAAAAGATCATCAAAACAAATGGGGGGACCTTCGACAAGCCGCCGGCCTCCTGTCCTCATCTAGGCCACTATTAGTAGCTCTCAAGTAAACTCAGATAATTATTATATTTCGATATCTAAGTATTTCCGCCTTATTACAAGTTTGTTTAATACGTTCCTCGAGCCTCCGTGGCACAATTGGTTATCGCGTTCGGCTGTTAACCGAAAGGTTGGTGGTTCGAGCCCACCCGGGGGCGATTATTTAGGCCAACTCTAGGGGTTGACCTCAGACAAGACCGACATAACACACTTGACAGCGATGTCACACTTGGCCCCGTGATCCAGCCCGTCCTCCTCAAGTCTCCCAACGTCAACAAACTCTCGCGCGTAAGTAACCTTATCCTAACACAACAGAGAACGGCACAGTATGTCAACGTCGCGACCCATCCTCCTGTTTACACAGTAGTTGTTGTATATGCTCCATAGTACAAATGTTGACGTACTAAGTCATTACATAATAGAACTTACTGATCACTTTATAGTCTGAATTCTTAATTATAGACTCTATATAGTCGGAAGTGAAGTATATAGCACTAATCACTTTATAGTCTGAATTCTTAATTATAATCAAAATTATAGACTGTCTTTATAGTCTGAAGTGAAGTATATAGTACTCATCACTTTATAGTCTGAAAAAATAAAGCTACAAAAAACATATATATTCCTAGGTCTAGTATAGCACACATATGTACGATATTAGGCCTCATATTGCGCGTATTAGGCCTAGGAAGGTTCAGTTGGTTAAGGTTGTCTTTGCAACATAAAAATATAAAACTTTTTCCGGTTTGTCTAAATTCAATAGTACAAATTTCTACTTTCTAATTGCGTTGTACATCGATATATTTACTTTGACCTCATCGTTACTATAAGTACTACCAACACAAGAGGATGGGCTGCAGTTTCACGAGCCGCTACCATTTTCTAGTACAACAATTGTTGGTCTTGGGAAGAGTATTCGTCAAAAGGCGCCGTTCTATTAGGAGGACGGGTTGAACATCTACATACCGAGTTTTGGCGGCATAACACAACAATTTAGAAAATAATATATAATTATAAACTGCCTCCCAGTCCTTTGAAGCTCATCAACTGTTTAATATGTGTAAAGTC
This sequence comes from Procambarus clarkii, assembly GCF_040958095.1. Taxonomy (NCBI): domain Eukaryota; kingdom Metazoa; phylum Arthropoda; class Malacostraca; order Decapoda; family Cambaridae; genus Procambarus; species Procambarus clarkii. Next base: position 51,590,261 of record NC_091164.1, on the reverse strand, counting down.
GGCAAAGACTGAGATAACATGTTCGTAAGTACTTGCGTAACTGACTGATGAATCTCGGTCCAGACACTAAATATAATTCTTATGCTTGGAATGTTTACATGCAAGAAGAGTTGCTATAGACCTCAACAAACACGACAGATCAGCCTCCAGGGCTGAGTGGATCCCATACTTATCCTGTAGACCCCATGTATACCTATCCTGTGAGCGTTAGTGCCTCCAATACATGTCCTGTTCATGAGTGGTAGTGAACCCATACCCATCGTGTGCAGCAGTGATCACATACCCATGCTATGATGTATGTCATACGCAGCTGGCTGTGCTCAGTAGCCAATGTGTGCGCATCCCATGCGCAAGATCAGTGCGTACTGGTGCGTTACTGCGCAGAAACACTGATACTTTTATTTATGAAGAAAATATTACCAATTATAATATTATAAAAGATGTATAAAATGTATCATCCAAATAATATGAGCAGCAGAGTGGCGCAGTGGAAGCGTGCTGGGCCCATAACCCAGAGGTCCGTAGATCGTAACTACGCTCTGCTACGAAGTTGTTTTAATGTATTAATAATGTTTTTCATTACAAATGTAGGTACATAGCAGTGTCTTGCTACCCCTTCAATATAAGTAATTACAAATTACAGGTTGAGCTAGCTATATGTTAAAAAATAAAGGCACAATAACGAACGTGGGAGATTTGTACCTGAATTTACCTGTCTCTAGTGTCCTCGACGGATAGTGGAAGCCATCGGGTTGTCAAAGATCCCCCCCCCCCCATGGTTCATGAGGATTGTTTCTATTTGGATTTTGAACTGAGGTAATATCTTGGTATTTAACGACTTCGCTAGTTAGACAATTCCATGGGATAACCCTAGATTATAATATAGTTCATTTAATATGCACCCCATACCAGTCCTGTGGGCGGTAGTGGGAAGAGTTACAAGGGCACATAATGGGCTCAGGGACTGAACCCCACAATTCATTTGAATCTTGCTGAGAGAGTTACAAAATTCAATGCACATCATCGCATCAACAATGGGCTCGAGACCGCCCACAAATACAGTTTCTAAATTAAGCAACTGACATGTGGAGAGCCCTACAGCGAGAAACATTTGTAGGCTAACCAACTGTGTTACGGAGGCTACGCTCTCTAAAACCTTACAAATATTTCCTCCTGCTTCTTACCGCTCGCTCCCGCCATCGAAAGTCCTAAAATCACTTCCTCCTGCTTCCTCCCGCTCTCTGAAGCCTTAAAAATATTCCCTCCTGCTCTCTGAAGCCCTAATAACACCACTTCCTGTTTCCTCATGAAGCACATACCTTACAAATACTTTCTACTGCTTCCTACCACTGGCTCCTGCTCTCTGAAGCCCTAAAATCATTTCCTCCTGCTTTCTCCCGTTCGATCCCGCTCTCTGAAGCCTTACAAATTATTTCTCCTGCTTCCTGCCACTCGCTCCCGCTTTCTGAAGCCCTAATAACAATTCCTTCCGCTCTCCGAATCCCTAAAAATACTTCCTCCTATTTCATCCCGCTCTCTGAAACCTTAAAAACACTTTCTCCTGCTTTCTGAAGCCCTAAAATCACTTTCTCCTGCTTTTTCCCGCTCGCTCCTGTTCTCTGAAGCCTTTAAAACACCTGCTCCCGCACTCTGAAGCCTTAAAAATACTTCCTACTGCTTCCTCCCACTCTCTGAAGCCCTAATAACACTTTCTCCTGCTCCCTATAACAAATGTTTCTGATCAGGGGGAAAAAGACACCGACAGTTTTGGGGGGTTTATTTATTAGTAAATTAATTTCTGCAGAACATGTAAATATAAAAGTAGGAATTAACAAATGTAACATGTCCATGTCTGAGTACTAATATTTAACTTGAAATGTACACCAGTAGTAAGTAAGAGTAAGCTTAGCCTAGTGACATGGCAAACACGTTCTGCAGAAACCTAATGGCAGATGAAATGTAATTAGAACTAGGTACAACAGTCAGGACACAATGGGGAAATAAAGTGAATAGATCACATAACACTTAACGGAGCCCGACCAAGACATAATGGTAAATCCTAGAATTAACAGGCGGGCAGAAAATACCTAGTGACTGGGGAAAAAGTGATATGACAACGGGAGAAGTTTTTCCCAGGGCGTGAGGCCGTGCCGCCAAGAAATAAGGAGAAGGGTTTCCTAAAAGGTAAGGCTTACTAGCACCTAAACTGGGCAAAGTATTAGCTGCGGACAGCGGGACACTTGGGGACCAGCACTGCACCCCCACCGCATGCCAGCTGGCCGGACCCCCCCCCCCCTCCGAAGGGCGAGGCCCGCTGGCCGCAAGGAGGCCTCAGAGTGGCAGAGCAACAACGTCCCGCCTGACCTAGGAAGTAAAAGCGCTCCTCTTCCACCTGCCGACTGCCATTATCTCCGATTGGCGAGCCCATCTAGAGACAGCTGGGTGGCCCTGCCGATACGAAAGGAATGCGGGCGTAGTCAGCTGGTTGCTGGACCCGCCATTATCTCCGTTGGCGAGCCCGTCGAGAGAGCTGAGTGGCCCTGCCAATTCTAATGGAATGAGGGCGTGCTCGGCTGGAGGCGAGCCTAGCTCTGCGAGGGCGGCGCGAAGCGCCCTGGAGAAGTCTTGCCTGGTCACTGGGGTACAGGCCGTGCAGAACCTGCCGGGGGGCTTGCTCGCCGGGCTAGGGTATGTGTGCGTCCCACGCTATGCTTGTAGAATCCGAAGATAGTGGCGATTCCTGACCACGTAACGATACCTGGTCCAGTCAAAGCATGTGTCGACCTTTTGCCACGTAGATTACCTCCCCCGGGCTGAAAGTAATAAGGCAGTAAGGGTGGGCAGAAGCGGGCTTGCAGTGGTAACGTGACAGGCAAGAGCACAGACGAAAGGTAAACCCTAGCTGAATCAATACCGAGGAGACGAATTAAACGGGGGGGAGGGGGGGGGGGCCCAGCGGCAGGAATTAAAAGATTCCTTTAATTAACAATCCTGGATGAATAAGAGTTTTCCGAATAACTATACTGTAGCAATGAAGGGGGCTAACAATTCTAAGAATCTTCAAGCAAACGGAAGGGCGAAGTACCTTTGCTAGGAGCAAAGGTGGGATAAAAGCCAGTAGGAGAACAGCAAGGAAGCACAAAGCAAATATATATAAACAGGTATAATACAAAACACTATAAATCCTGATAATATAAACAATACATATACCATAGAACGGGTATATACAATAACAAATCAATATATACATAAACCATAAATGGAATAAGAACCAATTCTTAAAGCCATGTCTGTAACATGCTTGTGTCCTAAGCGGGACCAATACAAAAATTTACTAAAAATGTGAGCGGGGAACATTACCCTTGGTCTCCATCCCATATCGGCCTCCAGACGGGTGATAGAGCTGAATAGAAGCCAAGGAGTCTGCCTTAAGTGGCCTGCTGAGTGTAGTCTTGTGTTGTCAATGAGCGTCTGAAAGCCGCAGCTAGTACGTTGTGAACTTCGGCTACATCTTGTAGAATAGGTGCAAAGTGAAATCGACGGCAGGGAACTAGCGTCCAGTAACTGTAATAAGGATAATATTAAGAATACAAAGTAATATAGTAAATAACCGATATGACGGCAAGTGCCGCAGAGTAAAAGAAATTAAGAAAGCAACGCCAAACCGTAATAACAATTTATACTCATAATAAAATAGTATTAGAATGACAGTAACGATACGGATTAATATAAATACTCCAATAAAGCCCAGCAAATAAGGGAAGTATAATAGTAATTAACGTAGGCCCTGGGCGACTGCATCCCGGCGCCGCTGCGTTGCTTAGTAACGCTAGAGTATGGGTGAAAACTCCCATTACTCCTTCCAAGACTAGTTGCTGGGACTGAGAACCCGTTGCAGGCGAAGGAACATTAAGAGTAAATTAGCCCAGAAGACCGAATGGCCGAAGATCGTTAGCGACCGTATAGCCAACATTATGCTGACCGTATGGCAAGCATAAGCCAGTCAGCATACACTCGCCACCAAAAAGAATGTAACGAGCTGGCCGTAATAACTGGATGCCGGGAAGGCTACTGCCGAGACGGGTGTAGCAAGCACAAAGAAGTAACGCTGCTCTGAGCTGTAAATAAGAGTTAGAATTAATTATAAATATAGTAAATAACCAACGGCGTACAGGGAGATCCACGGCAGAACTTAACGACCGTTGCTGAATGTTGAACTGCAAAATCCTGCCCCAGAACATCAGCAGCTGGAGCATCGCAGCTGGGCACCTGCAGCTGGACATCGACAGCTGGAGCATCAACATCTGATGAAGAAAGAAAATTAGCGGCAACTGGCCACCAGGGAAGACCTTAGTGGTAAGTAGAAGTCCAGCTGCAAGACAATTTAGGCTAAAGACTGGAATATAACTGCCATTAGAAAATAACGGGAACAAATCATGAAGCTGGGAAAACAAGAATTACAATAAGACTGAAAAGAGTGATAAATTGATAGGCACAACGTCGGGTGGAACGCTTCAGCTGGAGCTTCATGAGCTGAGGTGTCCGCTTCCGGGAATCATAACATGGAACTGGGACGTTAGCAGTTGTAACATCGTCTGCTGAAACGAACTGCGGCTGGGAGGGCACCCGCTGTAACAGCTTCGGCCGAGCCGCCGGCTGGCCCATCCTCTGCAGTAACAACACATGTCAGTCTTCATGATGTAGTGAACAGTCTCCGTGGTGTAGTGGTAAGACACTCGCCTGGCGTTCCGCGAGCGCTATGTCATGGGTTCGTATCCTGGCCGGGGAGGATTTACTGGGTGCAATTCCTTAACTGTAGCCTCTGTTTAACGCAACAGTAAAATGTGTACTTGGATGAAAAAACGATTCTTCGCGGCAGGGGATCGTATTCCAGGGACCTGCCCGAAACGCTACGCGTACTAGTGGCTGTACAAGAATGTAACAACTCTTGTATATATCTCTCAAAAAAAAAAAAAAAAAAAAAAAAAACACCAGCTGGGACAACGACAGCTGGGACGACGTCGTTGAAAAAAAAGCCTAACAATGTAATAAATTATATTATTATGAATAATCATAACTTGGAGCAAGAGGCAAAGGCCCTTAATACTGCAACTAGCACATTCTTGCTGACCGTAGTTAAGAACTTAAAGGCCAAGCTAAAGTTAAACAGCCAAACTGTAAACACAGCAAAGTAACACATACATGCAACATGAGCACTGCATCAAACGTAGTATTAAATAGTGGTAGGCTAAATGTAAATATTTTGCCCGAAAATGATAAACAACATAAATGTAACCAGAGTAAGCAACATAAATGTGCAGCAAATTCCAGGCGTAAAGTATGGTAATAAATTTCTGAGGGACGTCGACGACGGATCCTGAACCTGTGCAACTTACCAATAGCTGCAACTTACTGTACCCGTGATGAATAATTATAAGTGCATGCTCAGCTGGAACACTGCCAGCTGAGCCTTCTGCTGCTGGATCGTCGGCGGGAACATATCTGCCAGGACAACAGCAGCCGGGGCAGGCCTTGCGCCGCTGCAGCAATAAAAATAATAAAAAAAAAAAAAATGTTTATTTAGGTAAGGTACATACATACAATAAATTTTTACAAAGATTGGTTGACTTATAGGTAGAGCTAGTACATACAATGCCTAAAGCCACTATTACGCAAAGCGTTTCGGGCATGATAAACTTAAATGACAAGCTTAATACTAATTGAGCTTAATGAGCAGAATGAAAACAAGAAATGAAAACATAGATGAAAAAGCAGAACAAATACAATTATGTCGACAAACAGCGCTCTTTAAAAAAAACAGATATTGGTTGTCAATAGAAGGGTAAGGTAGGTTACAGGGAATTTATTAGGTATAGCTTCGTTTTTAACTTAAACTGGTTGAGAGAGGTACAGTCTTTAACATGGTTGGGAAGGTCATTCCACAATCTGGGCCCCTTGATTTGTAGAGCATTTCTAGTTTGATTAAGTCGTACTCTAGGAATATCAAAACTGTATTTATTTCTGGTGTGGTGCTCATGGGTTCTGTTACAACCTTCTAAGAAGCTTTTGAGATCAGGATTGGCATTATAGTTTAGCGTTTTATATATGTATAATACACATGAGAGAATGTGCAGTGACTTAATGTCTAACATATTCAGAGATTTGAGTAGGGGTACCGAGTGATGTCTGGGGCCAGAGTTGGATATTGTCCTAATAGCAGCTTTGTGTTGAGTAATTAGAGGACGTAAGTTATTTTGGGTAGTAGAGCCCCAAGCACAAATACCATAGTTGAGATATGGATAGATAAGGGAGTAATAGAGAGTCACCAGGGCAGGGCGTGGTACATAATATCTGACCTTGAACAACAAGGTGAGAATTGCTGTAACATAGCCCACACCCTAATTAATTCAAAGATCAGTGTCAATGTTCAAATCAAATCGGCTATCAGGATAGATAAAAACAATCCCCGTAACAGTAGGAGAATGCTCATCAAACTTGCAAATCCCTCTGCGAAGTTTGACCTCATACAATCAGCTGCTAAGCAAAAAACCAACCTCTATATAAATGAGTGTCTTACTAAGCAGCGTGGATCCCTCCTCTTCAGGCTGCGTCAAATTCGCAAACATAACCCTGGTGTTATCAAGCAGTGCTATACTAGGAATGGTACGATTTTTGCGAAGAAGGAAAGTACAGGAAAAAGATATGAAATAAAATGTGACCAACAACTCCTGGCCTTCTTAAGTGATTGTGGTATATCTGAAAACCTGAATCCGACCAATGCCAGTACTTAAAATAACTCTTTCAGTGCCTGAGCCTAACCTAACTTAATCTAACTTTGTCAAAGGTGCTGTCTCTGCCTTACCACTTACCTAATGTTCTCTCATTCATATAATTTCCTAAATAATCCATCAAGTCTCCATGCACTTATGTAAGCATCTACCTCAGTTTCATTGAAAAATTTTACTCTTAAATCTAATCTTACCCTATTCCATTTATATTTTAAATTTATTTGTATTGATCTATGTCATTTATTGAAATCAATTATTGATCTCATTTTTGTTCTTTTAATTAAGTCCATACTAATTATAGGTTAAAACTAAGCTAAATAAAATTTATTATCTTTAAGATTATTTTACTTTACAATTATCATTTGTCTAATTTTTTTATATATTCATCTTGACAGTCTCTACTGATTTTTTGTTCTCTCCACCAAACTTGTGTATCCTCCATGGCTATCTAGTGACCTTAATTCTACCTCTAATTGTTTCAATTCTTTTGTTTACTTGCATTTATTGTTGTGTTTTGCCATAATTATTCTCTAATTTAGCAGACTCAATACTTTGTAAGCTCTTATTGTATTGTTATATTATTATATTGTTGTGTTTTGCTATAATTACTTTCTATTTTACAGCAGATTTAGTTTTCATCTGTTCCTGTAATTGCTTATCTTATTGTATCGTGACATTCTTATCTATATGCTTACTGATATTGATCCTGATCGAAATCTTCTGTCCCATATCCACACTCATCAGCACATTGATCATCATTATTGCAGGTATTACACAGCAAATCTTGCAAAAAACAAACTCCTAAATAGCACCTGCTTATCAGTTTACAATCAAAATGTTAGGTCACTTGGTAAACATTTTGATGATATAAATGCACTACTTACAGCACTAGGTACTAAATTATCTTTCATCATTTTAACAGAAACTTGGCTAGATAATGACTATACCCAACTCTATAATTTAGCTGGTTATAAAGCCATTAACTGCAGGCCTAACAAAAAAGGTGGCGTTACAGCAATATATTACAAAGATACCTTCATTTGCAATAGTGTCATTAGTGATAGAGACGACTATTGTGAATATACCTTTGCCAAGTTCTCCAGTAAATCCCTTAAATCCTCCCTGATAATCGGTGCCATCTATAGATTTCCTAATACCAACATAGCTTTATTCTCTGACAATGTAAGGAATCTTATCATAAATAACAATCTCAACAAAAATCACATTATTCTGGGAGGTGATTTCAATATTGACCTGGGTCTTCAAAACAACCCTCAAGTTGACTATTTCCGTAACAGCATGCACTCCTGTATGCTAATCCCCACAATCACCAAGCCCACCCGAGTCACTCAAACATCTGCCACTACCCTGGATCACCTATGGACTAATATAACAGCTCCCCTTACATCTGGGGTAATTTATGACAGAACAACTGACCACTATCCTACTTTCCTCATAGCAAACATTGACACATCACCCCCAGAAACCAAAAAACTTTCATTCAGGCTACATAGTGAATCAGCTTTAGGCAATCTCTCTAATGCACTTCACAATATTAACTGGAAATCTGAATTTAATAATTCACAGGATATAAACTCATCAACTAACCTCTTTCTCTCCAAAACTCTAAGTCTCTACAACACTCACTGTCCCCTCCTTACCATACAAGTAACTGATAAAAGAAAAAATAACCCGTGGCTCACAAGTGGCATAATTAAATCAATCAACAAAAAACATGAATACGAAAAGAAATTTAGGAGTGGCCTAATTTCAATGGATGTAGTTAAAAGGTACTCATCAGCGCTTACCAGTATCATAAGAAAAGCAAAACTTTCATATTATGAGACTAGATTCAAAGAAGCAAAAGGCAACATGAAAAGCACATGGAATACCATCTCTAACATCCTGGGAACTAAACAACACTCCCACAACCAGATAACACTCTCTAAGGATAGCCTTACACTGTCATCTGACTTAGAAATGGCGAATGAATTTAATAGCTTCTTTTCATCGATTGGTGCTAACCTTGCAAGTAAAATCCCACAGACTCAGACACATATCAACACATATCTCTCAGGCAGCTATCCAAACTCTCTTCTCCTCTCACCAGTCAGCCCGTCAGATGTTGTGTCCATCATACACTCACTACACTTTGCTGACGACACAACCTTCATTTACTCCAGTCCTGATCCCCTTGCTCTAAATGCCACAGTAAATACTGAGCTAAATAAAGTCCATCTGTGGCTAACTGCCAACAAACTCACCCTTAACATTGACAAAACCTTTTATATTCTGTTTGGCAATAAATCCTCTAATCAAATAAATCTCAAAATAAACAATACCCAAATTTGTAACAAATTAGATGGCAAATTCCTTGGCATTCTCATTGACCACAAGCTTAATTTCCAGGGACACATTCTAAACATATCAAAAAAAGTTTCAAAAACTGTGGGCATTCTTTCTAAGATCAGATATTATGTACCACGCCCTGCCCTGGTGACTCTCTATTACTCCCTTATCTATCCATATCTCAACTATGGTATTTGTGCTTGGGGCTCTACTACCCAAAATCACTTACGTCCTCTAATTACTCAACACAAAGCTGCTATTAGGACAATATCCAATTCTGGCCCCAGACATCACTCGGTACCCCTACTTAAATCTCTGAATATGTTAGACATTAAGTCACTGCACATTCTCTCATGTGTATTATACATATATAAAACGCTAAACTATAATGCCAATCCTGATCTCAAAAGCTTCATAGAAGGTTGTATCAGAACCCATGAGCATCACACCAGAAATAAATACAGTTTTGATATTCCTAGAGTACGACTTAATCAAACTAGAAATGCTCTACAAATCAAGGGGCCCAGAATGTGGAATGACCTTCCCAACCATGTTAAAGACTGTACCTCTCTCAACCAGTTTAAGTTAAAAGCGAAGCTATACCTAATAAATTCCCTGTAACCTACCTTACCCTTCTATTGTCAACCAATGTCTGTTTTTTTCTTTAAAGAGCGCTGTTTGTCGACATAATTGTATTTGTGCTGCTTTTTCATCTATGTTTCCATTTCTTGTTTTCATTCTACTCATTATGCTCAATTAGTATTAAGCTTGTCATTTAAGTTTATCATGCCCGAAACGCTTTGCGTAATAGTGGCTTTAGGCATTGTATGTACTAGCTCTACCTATAAGTCAAACAATCCTTGTAAATATTTATTGTATGTATGTACCTTACCTAAATAAAATTGTATTGTTGTATTGTATTGTATTGTACTAAAAACCAAAGCTGGGAACATCAGTGAAATCCCATCCATTGTATACAAGAGCGCCTCCCATGCCCTTGCACCACCTATAGCTCTGCTGTTCAACAAATCCCTTGAGTGTCATACCTTCCCTGATATCCTTAAAAACGCAAGAGTAACGCCAGTTCATAAAGGAGGTAATCCGTCAGACATTAACAACTACAGACCAATATCGAACCTACCCATACTATCAAAAATATTTGAAAAAATTATCTACAAACAGCTCTACTCCTATCTCGTAAAATTCGACATTCTTAGCCCCTGTCAGTTTGGCTTCCGCTCTCAAAAGAGTACCAACGATGCAATTATTAGTCTCCTTGATATAATTTACTCTGCCCTTGACAAAAATGAGTTTCCAATTGGACTCTTCATTGACCTGAGAAAGGCCTTTGATACTGTTAATCACGATTACCTCTTATGTAAACTCCATCATTATGGAATCCGAGGCCATGCACTGGACTATATCCAATCCTATCTTAGAGATAGACACCAATGTGTAGCCATCAATAATATAATCTCTCCCATTCTACCAATAACCGTTGGAGTGCCTCAGGGCAGCATCTTGGGACCCCTACTATTTCTTATATACATTAATGATCTGCCTAATGTCTCTAACATTCTGAAACCTATTTTGTTTGCTGATGATACTACCCTCATTTACTCCAACCCCAACCCACATACACTAAATGATGTTGTTAATAATGAACTAAAAAAAGTCCACTTATGGATGTCAACCAACAAACTAACACTTAACATAGAAAAGACCTACTACATCCTATTTGGAAGCAAATCTACAAATGCAATTCAGCTTCAGATTGACAATGTAAACATTAGCAATAAAAATGATGGAAAGTTTCTTGGCATATTCCTAGACAAGAGACTCAACTTCAGTACCCACATACAACACATTACTAAGAAAGTCTCTAAAACAGTTGGTATACTCTCCAAAATCAGATATTATGTTCCTAACTCTGCTCTCATCTCTCTATATTATGCACTAATCTATCCCTATCTCAACTATGGTATCTGTGCATGGGGTTCAACCACTGCAAACCACCTCAAGTCCATCATCACCCAGCAAAAATCTGCTATCGGAATAATATCAAATTCTGCTTTCAGACAACACGCAGCCCCCTTCTTTAACTCCCTAAACATGCTTAACATAATCTCCCTCCACAAATTCTCTTGTGTCAACTACATTTACAAAACCCTATTCTTAAATGCAAATCCTTGTCTGAAACTCTTCCTGGACAGATGTAATAGGACCCATTATCACCACACCAGAAATAAATATCTCTTCGATATCCCCAGAGTTAAACTTAATTTGTGTAAACACTCTATGCAAATAAAGGGACCCAGTTTATGGAATTCACTCCCTACTGAATTGAAAAGCTGTCCAACTTTTACATCATTCAAAATCAATACTAAAAAGTACCTAATTTCATCTTCATAGTTTTTCTCTTTTTGCCTTAAAATTGCACTGTATCTATTGCTACCCAATCTCCCAACCTTTTTGTTCCCAATTTGAACATCTTTACCATTGAGATCATTGCTGTTTTCTTATATGTGCTGCCATTCTATTGTATGGTGTTTATAAATCTTGTTTATCTGTATATTTTGCTACCCAGTCTCCCAATCTTTATGTACCCATTCCGAACATCTTTACCATTGTGATAATTGCTGTCTTATATGTGCTGTCAATCTGCTCTATGGTGTCTATTAATCTTGTTTAAATTACTAATCAAGCTGTCAATGTAATCAATCAGAGCTTTAATATAACAATGTGCTTTAATATACTTACTTATCTCTCATCTCATTTTTCTCTTGTAATGTATCTTTCATTTATCAATTCTGTTTGAACTTACCTACTTAAAATTATCTGCTAGATTAAGGACCTGCCCGAAACGCTGCGCGTACTAGTGGCTTTACAAGAATGTAATTACTGTACTATCCAATGTATTCTCACAAACCCAATGTGCCTTCTTGTATATATATAAATAAAATAAAATAAAATAAAAAATATCTTAGAAAGAATGCCCACAGTTTTTGAAACTTTTTTTGATATATTTAGAATGTGTCCCTGGAAATTCAGCTTGTGGTCAATGAGAATGCCATGGAATTTGCCATCTAATTTGTTACAAATTTGGGTATTGTTTATTTTGAGATTTATTTGATTAGAGGATTTATTGCCAAACAGAATATAGAAAGTTTTGTCAATGTTAAGGGTGAGTTTGTTGGCAGTTAGCCAAAGATGGACTTTATTTAGCTCAGTATTTACTGTGGCATTTAGAGCAAGGGGGTCAGGACTGGAGTAAATGAAGGTTGTGTCGTCAGCAAATAGAATTGGTTTGAGGTGTTGGGAGGCATTTGGAAGGTCATTAATGTAGATGAGAAAGAGGAGAGGGCCAAGTATGCTGCCCTGAGGAACACCAATGTTGATGGGTAGGGTGGGAGAAATTGTATTATTCACAGAAACATATTGGAGCCTGTCAGTAAGGTAGGATTTGAGGTATTGTAGGGAGTGTCCTCTGACACCATAATGATGTAATTTAAGAAGAAGGTTTTGGTGGTTGACAGTATCAAAAGCTTTACGCAGGTCCACAAATAACCCAACAGGGAACTCATTTTTATCAAGAGCTGTATGAATCGAGTTAAGCATACTAATAAGTGCATCGTTAGTGCTTTTTTGGGTCTGAAGCCATATTGGCAAGGGCTAAGTATATTGAGTTTGGCTAGATATGAGTAAAGCTGCTTATAGATTAGTTTTTCAAAATTTTTTGACAAGTTTGGCAGGATTGATATAGGTCTGTAGTTGTTAACATCTGTGAGATCACCACATTTGTGGACAGGAGTTACTCTCGCTTTTTTTAGAATATCTGGAAAGGTTTGGAGTTCAAGTGACTTGTTGAAGAGCAAAGCAATAGCTGGGGCTAAAGATCTGGAGGCTTTTTTGTAAATTAAAGTTGGTATCTCCTCAAGGGCACCAGACTTGGTTTTAAGGGAAAGGATTATCTCATTGACGTCAGTGGAATTAATAGGCTTTAGGTACAGAGACTGTGGATAGTTACCTGTAAGATAGTCCTTAATGTCAGTACTGGAAGATGGAATATCATTTGCAAGGGATGAACCAATGGAAGAGAAGAACCTATTGAACTCAATAGCAGAATCAGAGGCTGAAAGCTGACCATCGTTATTAGACAGGAGAGTCGGTTTGTTATTTAAAGACTTCTTTGATCCCAATATTTGTGAAATTGTGCTCCAAGTTTGTTTAATGTTGCTCTTTATTTGGGTAAATTTATCTGCGTAGTATTTAGTTTTGGCTCGTCTAATTATCTTAGATAGCAATAATGAGTAATTCTTTGAGAATTCTTTGGAGACAATTCCTAACCTATACTTCTTCTCAAGGTCATGTTTTTTATTAATAGATTTAAGTATTCCCTTTGTAAGCCAGGGATTGTTAAGCCTTTTGGTTGTGACTTGTTTTGTAAGCATAGGACAGTGGGTATTATAAAGGCTAAGAGTTTTTTGAAGAAAAGATTGCACTGCTAGGTTGATGTCCTCTATGTTACCTAACTCAGACTCCCAGTTTACATTATCAGCAGCAGTTATAAAATTGTCTATAGCAGTTTCATTGTGCAGTCTAAAACGTATCTCTCTTGACTCAAGAGGTGGTTTACTAATGTTAGTTAAGAGAAATGTGGGGTAATGGTCTGTAGTGCTATCGGTGATTATACCTGAAGTAAGCGGAGAGGTTATGTTTGTCCAGATGTGATCTAGAGTCGTGGCAGTGCTATCAGTGATTCTAGTAGGTCTAGTAATTAAGGGTATGAGGAAGCAGGAATTCATACAGTTGAGGAAGCTAACAGCAGTAGGGTGTTCTGGCTCGCAGAGGTCAATATTAAAGTCCCCTGCGATAATTAGGTGGTTTTTGTTCAGTCTGTTATCAAGTATTAGATTTCTAAGGTTTGAGTTGAATTCGGACACATCAGTGTTAGGAATTCTATAAACTGCACCCACAGACAGGACAGACTCAGCACCCTTGACTCTGAAGCTGGCGAAGATATACTCCCCATAGCAGTCTCTAGTTCTAATTTCTTTTAAGCAAGTTAGTTCTTGGTGGTAGTAAAGAGCAGTGCCACCACCTCTCTGAAGTTGACGACAGTTGTGAATTGCTGAGTAGTTAGGCATGTTAAAGAGTTGAGTAGTATCCTCTTTCAACCATGTTTCAGTAAGTATAATAAAAGAGAATTTGTTGTCAATAGTTTCAATCAAGGCACTAACATCATCGAAGTGTTTACCTAGGGATCTAACGTTCAAATTGATTACAGAGATATTGTGATTATGAGTTAATACATTGTTTACATCATGTGCTGCAAAATATCTGCAATTTAGATCATTAAAGTGATTATTGTCATAGATAGTGGATAAGAGGTTAAGTTCTGGGTCTATACTTGTCTGCATAAAAAAAAGCTGATTGCAGGAAAAACAAGGAAAGAAAGGCAAATTACAAGGTAGAAATAAGCTATAAAATAGGGAAAAATATGTACACAATACTGTACAAAACAAACACAAAATGAAGAACAAAAAAAAAAAAAAAAAAAAGGTAGCTTACAAGGGGCTTACAGGGGTACAATGGAGTAAGGGAGTATGGCTAGGCTAGGCAACCTAGGTAATAAATGAGATTAAAGAAAAAACATATAAACATGGACTATACAAAACAAAAGATATAGAAATACAAAACAAAAATATAAACAAGACTAAGCAATACAAAAACAAATTGAGCAAAAAATGAAAAATGAGGTAGATTGCTTACAAGTACTCTCAGGTACACTGTAAGTAACAATTTGCAATTTGAGATGCAGGCAAAGCCAGGGGTACAATGGAGTAAGGGAGCATGGCAAGGCTAGGCAACCTAGGTAATAAATGAAATCAAAGAAAAGTTGAATAACATAGGCAAATTTAAGCTAATGAATATGAACTATAAATAGTTCAGTTATGACTGTATAATTAATAAGACCTGAAGAACTATTAATGCACTCAATTAAATAATTTCAGTAAATGACTAGTTAAGAGTAAGTTAAAAATTAAGTCAGAAAATGAAACAAGGAGACTTAGGATACCTAGCCCCACTAGTTGACAGGGGGTTAATTAAGTTAATTCACTGGGAGTGATAATAAGGTGAGACAAACCACATTGGGAGAGGAAAGTGTTGAGGTTCTCTTCATTAGTAATTGTAAACATTTTGCCCTCTGCGGTTTTTCTCACCTTTATCAGTCCATCTCTAACGAAGCACTGATGAATCGCATCTGGGTTTTGTTGACGGATTTGACGCAGGCGGTAGAGGAGTTGCTGTCTGTTCCTAGTCAAGCACTCGTTGATGTATAATCCCTTCCGTTGGGATGCAGCTGTCCGGACAAGATGGGATTTCATGAACTGGGAAGTCAGCTTCAGGCGAATTTTCCGCTGGTTTTGACCTGATGGATTCTTTTTGCCTACTCTGTAGGCAGCAATAACGTCAGTTTTGTTTAGAATGAGCTGCAATTTGTTTTAAATTTTAAGAGATCCTGAGCTATTTCGACACAATTTTCACCTTCATGTTCCACAGGTATATCTTGGGACGACACAATAACAGAGTCTAGCAGCTTTTGCTGGTCTTGTTCATCCTGGGAGACGGAACGTTGGGCTGAAAATGTACTGATACATGCAGTCATTTTGCTGAGAGCTTCCTCCTGTTTTTTTATGGCTTCATCAGTTTTCAGAAGGTTGTTTTCCTCACGGAGATCATTCAAATCATGCTGTAGTTGGTCTTGGCTAGCATTACAGTTTCTAATGTCCTCGCGGAGGAGGGTTATTTCTTGTTATTGTTGTTGGAGATTAGCGTGGTTCGCTAGATTCTCATTTAGAAGACTCAAGATGATAGCATTTTGAGACTCGAGGACTAGGCACAACTTTTTGAACCACTGATTCTCGGTCCAGTTAGTGAATTCAATGCCATAACCATAAATGAACCATAAACATAGGAACCCTGAATGACTACATAATGCCAGGCAACACCGGCCAGACTTAAGTCTGGAACAAACGTCCTGGGACCACATCAGCTGAGGGGTCGAGCCCCACGGCAGCTGGGCCTTCAGCTGCTGGATCGTCGTCTGGGGCCGCATCTACCGGAACATCTGCGGGCGGGGTTGGCCCCCAGGGGTATACTCGGCTGGAACATCACCAGCTGTGCCATCAGGTGCGGGTCAATCGCAGCATAACATAATGGGTAATTATTAAACATAAATAACTAAAATAATGCCGGGCAACACCGGGTAGACTTAAGTCTGGAATAAACGTCCTGGGAACATCAGTCAAAACATCAAGCATCAGTCGGAACATCAAACATCGGTCATCAAACACCAGCCGCTGGGCCGTGCCCCATGGCAGCTGGTCCATCAGCTGCTGGATCATCATCTGGGGCCACATCAGCCGGGGTTGGCCCCCAGGGGACACGCTCAGCTGGGACACCACCAGCTGGGCCATCACTGCTAGATCAACGCCAGCATAACATAATGGGTAATTGTGCACCATAAATAACTGGTTAAAAGAAGCGTGTTTGACTTATTGAGTAATGGCTACAAACAATTAATAAGAGCAGTCCAAATTAATAAAGGAGTAATTATAAGCCGTGGGAACGGGCCCCGTGGCGGCTGGGCCATCAGCTGCCGGGTCATCGTCTGGGGCCACATCAGCCGGGATGTCGCGGGCGGGGCTGGCCCCCAGGGGATACGCTCAGCTGGGCCAACAGCTGCTGGGTCATCGGCAGCGTAACATAATGGGTAATTAATAACCAAAATAACTGGGTAGCGGGATTGAATAATTGGTTATAAGGCACGAACGAATAATGAAATTAAACAATTAAATGATAGATGAATAATTTAGGCCCAGGGTCAGCTTCAGGGAACACATCCGGCAGACCGACAGGAGCAACAGCTGAGCCGACGTCAGCAGCTGGGCATGGCCCCCAGTGGCCATGCTCGGGTGGACCACCACCAGCTGGGCCATCAGCTGCTGGGTCAACGCCGGCATAACACAATGGGATAAGCAGTAACCATAAAACTGGTTAAAGGAGCGTATTGCATAACTGATTAATATCCACAACGATTGAATAAGATAACAAACAAATTTAAATTAATAGAAAATAAGGCCATGAGTCACTGGCGGAAACACCTCCACCAGACCGACGGGATCATCAGCTGAGCCGACGTCAGCAGCTGGGCTTGGCCCCCAGGGGACGTGCTCGGGAGGGACACCACCGGCCGGGCCAGCAGCTGCTGGGACATCGGCTGCATAACATAATGGGTAAATAGTAATCATAAATAACTGGTTAAAATAGCGTGTGGGAATATTTGAAGAATGGCCACAACGGGTAAAATTAACAATGAGAATTAAGGTCATGGGACATCGGCGGGACGCGCATCTGCCATACCGTCAAGAACATCAGCTAAGCCAAAGCCAGGGCTTGGCCCCCAGGGGACAGGCTCGGCTGCGCGACCCCCGGCAGGGACCACAACAGCCGGCTGCGTGGCAACGCCGCCAGGGGCCACGCAGGCCGCACCCGGGGCCACGCAGGCCGCACCCGGGGCCTCCAGGCAGGGCGACACCCATGCCCCGGGACGCTGCAGGCCCCCCAGGGCACGTACAGGACGTACATGCACACGTACGGATGCGTGCACGTACGTAATGGGTAAAGTAGTAACCAAAATTAACTGGTTAAAATGGCGTGTATGGGTAATTGAAAAAGGGCCACAAACGTGTAATTAAAACAACAAACTAAATGAATAAATGAGGTCAAGGGTTATCAGCGGGAAACATCCGCCAGAATATCAGCTGACCCAACGTCGGCAGCTGGGCTTGGCTCCCAGGGGACAAGCTCGGGACCACAACAGCCAGCCGCGTGGTGACGCCGCCAGGAGCGACGCCGGGCCGCCCACATGGCCCAGGCAGGGCGACACCTGCGCCCGGGACGCTGCTAGGCCCCCCGGGCACGGACAGGACATACGTGCACACGGACGGACGTGCGCACGTGCATTCCACGCCGGCTGCGGTCCGCTAAGGACAGGGCCCAGCACACGCCAGCCCATGGCGGTGAGGGACAGGGAGGGCACAACACGGCCCAGGGCATGCGCTCCAAGGAGCATCTTGCCGCATGAGCATCACGACCAGGGCGTGGGCCCCGGGAACTGGCCACGTGTCGACGCCGACGTGGCATGGTCCCCAGGGGCCGGGCCCAAGGGCAGAGATCCGCCACCGCCTGGCCACGTGGCGTCGTTGCCAAGGGCGCCGACCCCAGACAAAGCGACCCAGGAACCACAGCACGGCAGTGCCCGGCGCGGGCGGCCCTGCTTCCCCAGGAGACAGCAGGAGGCCAAGGGAGCTAGCTAAGGCGATACACACAGACCGCCAGGGGACGGCGCTAGGCACACGCCACACTGGGGAGGTCCTGACTAGATTTAAACAGAAAACCTCATTCTTACCTTGGCGGTATAAGTGTGGGGCAGGAGGCCCCTGCTGGATCAGGAGAGAGAGGTCTGGGACCGAGGTAACTGGCGTGTTGTCGCGTGCAGCGGCGGTGTCGGGCAGTGAGGCAAAGCCCCTTTTTGCCTCAGAATTTATGGCCGCAGACTTCCCGCGCATCCGTGCGGGACGCGCTGTGCAATTGTTTCTTTGTCCCCCTTTTCAGAAACATCTTTGCTTTTTATTCCAAAGCAGAGGCCATTTCCAGAGATGTGTAAATATTTAATTCAAAATGATCTGCTACCAGAAATTTTGGCCAAATATCCCCAGTTTGCTAACTGTAGGTAGTAATTAAGTGATTGTAACCTATCCACTGCTGCTCCCTAGATGTGAAGGGGGGGGGGGGGGGCAGGACAAACATATCAATTATGACACTAGGTCTCCACATATGTTAGCTGCTTAATTTAGAAACCGTACTTGTGGCTAATCGCTAACCCATTTATGATGTGGGTTATACTGAACCCACGACTTATACTGAATTTTGTAACTAGCTTATCAAGATTGAAACTTGCTTAGCTAAGTGAATTGTGGGGTTCAATCCCTGAGTTATGTGCCTCTGTTGCAACCCGTTCTCGCACTTTCATATAGTCAATATATACATTCCTTCAACTACAGCCCACAAGATGGGTATGGGGTGCATAATAAGTGAACTAAACTAAACTAAACCTCTCATGTTAACGTGACGTCACACACCCCGTACACATATAAAACAGGATTTTCTCTCTATTTTCGTTATTAAACCTTGTTTAATTTATATAATTACTCAAGCAATATGTTTTGATTATATTATATCACTGAAGAAAAACTATGTGCATCTCCAGTAGCAATTAACCGGATTTGGTCCATATAATAACAGGTCACTATACTTCAGGTTTCCGTAGTGTAGTGGTTATCACGTGCGCCTCACACGCGCAAGGTCCCCGGTTCGATCCCGGGCGCAAACATTTGACTTTTTAAATGTTTGTTTTCATAACCCATTGAAAAAACTCAAAGTGTCCAACCACTTGGGTCGAACGGTAGAGCGACGGTCTCGCTTCTTGCAGGTCGGCGTTCAATCCCGACCGTCAGTAGTGTATAAGGAGACAGATTGAGGTAAAAAAATTTCAGAAACGGTTGGGCACTTCCATGCCGACTTGACCCTGGCGGGCCAGATCGTCCATCCTTCTTGTTTTAGGTGGTTAGGTTAGGGCACAGTCAGCGCGCTCCTGGCTGGCTGGCGGTGGTGGGGTGGTGGTCCCCCCTGGGGACCCGGGGGGACCACCACCCATGGTGTACCTGAGGAACTGGTGCCCTATCCTAACCTGTTTTTTTGCACGATTCGTCTCGAGCTTTTAAGATGAGTCTAGGGCCTCAAGAAGGGGGTCTCTACTTATGAGAGGTACCGAGGATGAATGTTCAATAGTTGGAAACCAAAAAATACACTGGTGAAAGGCATATAAACGTTTTTGGAGTATTTTAATGGCATGAGCAAAAATGCATGATTTGTCCCGGGGGTGTTACGAGAGTACTACGGTATCAATTTGGGGGCCCTTACTTTTGAATGGGTCAGAGAGTGAATGTTCAATAGATTCAAACCAAGAAACACAGTTGAAAGCGAATATAGAAGTTTTTGGAGTACTTTAATGAGGCTATGACTGAATAGTATAGGGAGCCCTTGGGCACAGCTCCATTTTCTGTAATGGTCAGAGGTGGATAACCCCCAGTGGGGGTCAAGCATACAAGGGGGGGGTCGAGATTCCTTACAAAGACCATTTTGGATATATAGGTGTAGTAAGCCTTATCTTGAATTTGCATGATACTGTGGGGTACATTGACATGAAGGGCGAATCATAGAACAGGATCTGCATGTGAGATGGGTCATATTGGGGTTTTAAAGAAGTTAAGATAGCTTTAAAGAGTCCTGTGTGCTTGATAGTGGGGAAATGTTTAGTCAATAATTCTCGTGTTTTGAATGTGAATGAGGGGTCCTAGTTTGCGTTCTAGTCGTAAAATGAGTTCCTTAGTATATTTGCTATGGAAAATGAGCTTTCAGTACTCTATATAATTTGAAATGAGGTCAAGAAAGACATGTTTATGTGCGAAAAGAGTCAGGTTGGAAACTGTTTATTCCAGTCATCCCCCCTTGGCTTTGCTCCGTTTTCTGCAGCTAAAGTAAAGATTCCATTTTCTGTGGTATTCAGTTGCATACTGGTGAAAAAGGCATACTTGCATTTGTATGGTTCTAACCTGTTTATAGATTTTATAGATATATTTTTCGGGCCTCAAATTAGATTTTAATATGAAAAATAGCATCAAATGTATGTCTATCTTTTGTAATAAACGTTACAAGCATTAACAATACCTGTGATATTTTATAGAATACGAAAAGAAGTTTAAATAGTGGGGCCTCAGCCATATTGTGTTGGGTTTGACACTCCAAACATTAATTTGACACTTGTAAATATACTATAAAGGAAAGTAGTTGAGTGGTTTAAGTAATTTAATCCGTACTGGGAATCTGTTCTTATTCTGTATTAAATATCATTTTTTAACATAATAGTTTTCAGCTATTGTGGTGGGGGCCCAATAACTTCATATAGCGCAACGACTGGCGCTATCTGTACTTAGTCCCCCCTAAACTTAAAACTGTTGCACAATCTTACTTAAACACATTGCTAAACTCTTATACACAAACAAAAACTCAATTTTTAACTTACACAAATAAACCCAGGGCTTTCACATTCGCGCAAAATACTTAGTCCCCCCTAAACTTAAAACAGTTGCACAATCTTACTTAAACACATTGCTAAACTCTTATACACAAACAAAAACTCAATTTTTAACTTACACAAATAAACCCAGGGCTTTCACATTCGCGCAAAATACTTAGTCCCCCCTAAACTTAAAACAGTTGCACAATCTTACTTAAACACATTGCTAAACTCTTATACACAAACAAAAACTCAATTTTTAACTTACACAAATAAACCCAGGGCTTTCACATTCGCGCAAAATACTTAGTCCCCCCTAAACTTAAAACAGTTGCACAATCTTACTTAAACACATTGTTAAACTCTTATATCATTATCACGCTCGAACGCTCATCCGCTCCTGACGACCCTGCTGCCCCTCCAACTTTATCAGCTGCTCCTTGAGCCCACAACATCCCTAACATGATGTAACAACCCCAGAAGGCAGCTAAGTACCCAGTGACCTAAATGTGACCGAAATATTCGACAAAACCTAACCTACTAGCTCATCTCGACCTCATTAGTGTTGCTCCCTGGAGAAAGCTAACCTGACGTTTGCTGCTGCCATATCAACGAGTCTACCCCATCTGCTGCATACATCTCTGCTGCTACCATGCCAAACAATTCTAAGCTCGGCAAGGCCGTAAAGAATGATAGCACACCTATCAGGATGAACCCAACCAGCCAAGCTAGCAACAGGAATAATGCGGCTGTCTCCCCCTTAGGGGCTACCGGGGGGAGTACCGACCCTCCCTGCGTCAACAATAACAAACCTTCCCAGCTGATTGAAGCGTCGTCACTGACTCGAGCCTTACAACAGTTATGTAACCATATGGAGCAACTTAAACGAGCTGCCTCCCCATGTACTGACTTTAAGCGTCTCGCTGATAATCCATGGCTCAGATTATTGACTCAAATACATGACGACCAAAAGTCTATAATCCGAGAGCAGTCGGACCTGATAATGAAGCTTCAGAGTGATGCTTTGGCCATGCACAAGATTAACCAAGATCTGTCTGCCAGAGTCGGCCACCTCGAACAGGAATTAAGCTCTCTTCAGATCTCGGTTACTAACTTTAAACCAGCAGAAACCTCTAAGAAGCAAGAAGAGATGCTACAAAAGTTAGAGAACCATTTTAACTCCCTACAACAGCAACACACTGCAACCCAAGACGAATCAGACCAGCTTAAGCTCCTTGATTCTGTCATCATCTCATCACAGGATTTTCCCCATGAAACTGACAGAGAAGACTGTACTGCCATCGTGATCCAGGAATTGCGTACTAAGTTGAATTATTCAATTGAAGCCAGAGACATTAAGTCAGCTTATAGAGTGGGTGCCAAATCATCTGGTACAAACAACAGAAAGATAAGGGTGAAGTTAGATAGCTGCTCCTGCAAGTCAGACCTTATCACTACTGCAGTCGCTATGAAATCCAAGGTTTATGTAAACGAATGTTTTACCAGATTCAGACAAAATCTCTTATTTAAACTACGTGGAATTTGCAATAGAGCCACTGCTATTAAACATTGTTTTGTGCGCGATGGTAAAATAATAGCAAGGAAGACTGACTCTGGAAAAACTTATGTCATAACCACTGAAGCACACCTCACTTCTTTCCTGGATGACTGTGGGATATCAGCTGAATAACCAGAACATAATTTGTAGTCTCACATACAACCAAAGTGTACTTAAGCTCTGCCTTTCCTTTCCAAAGGTGTTTATTTTTATTTTTATTTTTTTTTTTTTTTTTTTTTTTGTCATCTTTGCCTGTTTTATACTCTTAATTATTTTTTCTTAGTTAATCCCCTTGTCACTAAACCTAGGGCTTTTTATTACCCTGTTAATTAACCATTACTAAGCTAATTATCTTCAAGATCATTTTTTTTATGATTATTATTTTTCTTATTATTTTTTATTTTACATTTATATTGTCAGTCTCTACTGATTTTTTCTTTTTTATTTTACGTAACTTCTGTGTCCTCCCTGGCTATCTATTGGATCTCTATTTTACTTCTAAATTGTTACTATTTTATTGTATTTGCTTTTATTCTTGTGTTTTGCTTTATCGTGTATCTTGTATCGTGATCCCTCTGCATCCCTATGCACACTGATATTGATCCTGATCAAAATCTTCTGTCTCATATCTACACCAACCAGCACATTGATCATCATTATTGCAAGTATTTCACAGCACACCAGGCTAAAAACAAACTTCAAAATAGCACCTGTCTATCAGTTTATAACCAAAATGTTAGATCACTTGGTAAACATTTTGACGATTTAAATGCATTACTCACAGCAATAGGTACTAACCTATCGTTCATTATTTTAACAGAAACTTAGCTAAATAAAGACTATACCCAACTCTACAACTTAGCTGGTTATAAAGCCATTCATAACTGTAGGCCTAATAAAAAAGGTGGTGGCACAGCTATATATTACCGAGATACATTTATCTGCAACAGTGTTATTAGTGACAGAGATGACTACTGTGAATATACTTTTGCTCAGTTTACAATTAAATCCCTTAAATCCTCTTTGACTATTGGAGCCATCTATAGATTTCCCAATGCTAACATAGCTTCTTTCTCAGACAACCTAAGGAATCTTATTATAAACAACAATCTCAACAAAAACCACATCATTCTGGGAGGAGATTTTAATATTGACCTGGGTCAACAAAATTGCTCTCAAGTTGACTATTTCCTTAACAGCATGAACTCCTGTATGCTAATCCCCACAATCACCAAACCTACCCGAGTCACTCAAACATCAGCCACTACCTTGGACCACATATGGACAAACATAACAGCTCCCCTTGTATCTGGTATAATCTACGACAGAACAACTGACCACTATCCTACCTTTCTCATAGCGAACATGGACATAACACCACCAAAAAGCAAGAAACTTTCATTTAGGCTACACAGTGAATCAGCTTTAGACAATCTTACAGAGGCACTTTACAATATTAACTGGGATTCTGAATTCAATAATACCCATGATATAAATTCATTAGCTAACCTCTTCATCTCCAAAACTCTAAGCCTCTACAACCTTCATTGTCCCCTTCTTACCAAGCAAGTAACTGACAAAAGATTAAACAATCCATGGCTCACAAGTGGCATTCTCAACTCAATCAACAAGAAACATGAATATGAAAAGAAAGTTAGGATTAGCCTAGTTACAAAGGAAGTAGCTAAAAGGTACTCATCAATGCTTACCAGTATCATAAGAAAGGCAAAACTTGCATATTATGTGAATAGATTCAATGAAGCAAAAGGCAACATGAAAAGCACTTGGAAAACTATCTCTAGTATCCTAGGAACTAAACAACACTCACATAACCAAATAAAACTCTACAAGGATGGGGATATACCGTCAACTGATTTAGAAATGGCAAATGAATTTAATAGTTTCTTTTCATCGGTTGGTGCTAATCTTGCCAGTAAAATCCCACAGACTCAGACACATAATAACACATATCTCTCAGGCAGCTATCCAAACTCTCTTCTCCTTTCACCAATCAGCCCGGCAGATGTTGTGTCCATCATACATTCTCTAAAAACCAAGGCAGGGAACACCAGTGAAATTCCGTCCATTGTGTACAAGAGAGCCTCCCATGCCCTTGCCCCACCCATAGCACTACTGTTCAACAAATCTATAGAGTATCACACCTTCCCTGATATCCTCAAAAAAGCAAGAGTAACGCCAGTCCATAAAGGAGGCAATCCGGCGGACATAAACAATTATAGACCAATATCAAATCTACCCATTCTATCAAAAATATTTGAAAAAATGATTTACAAACAGCTCTATTCCTACCTCGTAAAATTCGACATACTCAGCCCCTGCCAGTTTGGCTTAGTAGTGAATAAGGAGACAGATTGAGGTAAAAAAATTTCAGAAACGGTTGGGCACTTCCATGCCGACTTGACCCTGTTGGGCCAGATCGTCCATTCCTCTTATTTGGGTGGTTAGGTTAGGGCACAGTCAGCGCGCTCCTGGCTGGCTGGCGGTGGTGGGGTGGTGGTCCCCCCTTGGGTCCCGGGGGGGACCACCACCAATGGTGTACCTGAGGAACTGGTGCCCTATCCTAACCTGTTTTTTTGCACGATTTGTCTCGAGCTTTTAAGATGAGTCTAGGGCCTCAAGGAGGGTGTCTCTACTTATGAGAGGTACCGAGGATGAATGTTCAATAGTTGGAAACCAAAAAATACACTGGTGAAAGGCGTATAAACGTTTTTGGAGTATTTTAATGGCATGAGCAAAAATGGACGATTTGTCCCGGGGGTGTTACGAGAGTACTACGGTATCAATTTGGGGGCCCTTACTTTTGAATGGATCAGAGGGTGAAGGTTCAATAGATTCAAACCAAGAAACGCAGTTGAAAGCGAATATAGAAGTTTTTGGAGTACTTTAATGAGGCTATGACTGAATAGTATAGGGAGTCCTTGGGTACAGCTCCATTTTCTGTAATGGTCAGAGGTGGATAACCCCAGTGGGGGTCAAGCATTCTAGGGGGGTGGTCTAGATTCCTTACAAAGACCATTTTGGATATATAGGTGTAGTAAGCCTTATCTTGAATTTGCATGATACTGTGGGGTACATTGACATGAAGGGTGAGTCATAGAACAGGATCTGCATGTGAGATGGGTCATATTGGGGTTTTAAAGAAGTTAAGATAGCTTTAAAGAGTGTTGTGTGCTTGATAGTGGGGAAATGTTCAGTCAATAATTCTCAGATTCAGATTCAGATGTTTATTCAGGTAAGGTATATACATACAAGTGATGTTACATTAATGGATTGATATATAGATAGATCTAGTACATACAATGCCTAAAGCCACTATTACGCAATGCGTTTCGGGCAAGAAAACATTAATATCTAGAACTTAATACTAATTGAGCATAAAGAATAAAAGATGTTGAGAACAAATACAAATAAAGATAAAAAAAAGGGGGAAACATGACTGAAAAGCAGCACAAATACAATAGGTTGACAGTGTTGATTAAAAAAAAAAAAAAAAAAAAAAAAAAAAAAAACAGACATGGGTTGACAATAGAGGAGTGAGGTAGATTACAGGGAATTTATTAGGTAGTGTTTAGTTTTTATCTTAAACTGGTTGAGAGAGGTACAGTCTTTAACATGGTTGGGAAGGTCATTCCACATTCTGGGCCCCTTGATTTGCAGAGATTTGCAGAGCATCTCGTGTTTTGAATCTGAATGAGGGGTCCTAGTTTGCGTTCTAGTCGTAAAATGAGTTCCTTAGTATATTTGCTATGGAAAATGAGCTTTCAGTACTCTATATAATTTGAAATGAGGTCAAGAAAGACATGTTTATGTGCGAGAAGAGTCAGGTTGGAAACTGTTTATTTCAGTCATCCCCCCTTGGCTTTGCTCCGTTTTCTGTAGCTAAAGTAAAGATTCCATTTTCTGTGGTATTCAGTTGAATACTGGTGAAAAAGGCTTACTTGCATTTGTATGGTTCTAACCTGTTTATAGATATATTTTTCGGGCCTCAAATTAGATTTTAATATGAAAAATAGCATCAAATGTATGTCTATCTTTTGTAATAAACGCTACAAGCATTAACAATACCTGTGATATTTCATAGCATACGAAAAGAAGTTTAAATAGTGGGGCCTCAGCCATATTGTGTTGGGGTTGACACTCCAAACATTAATTTGGCACTCGTAAATATACTATAAAGGAAAGTAGTTGAGTTGTTTAAAAAATTTAATACATTCTGGGAATATGTTCGTATTCTGTATTAAATTCCATTTTTTAACATCATAACAGTTTTCAGCTATTGTGGTGGGGGTCCAATAACTTGATATATCGCAACGACTGGCGCTATATGTACTTAGTCCCCCCTAAACTTAAAACTGTTGCACAATCTTACTTACTTACTTACACATTGCTAAACTCTTATACACAAACAAAAACTGAATTTTTAACTTACACAAATAAACCCAGGGCTTTCACATTCGCGCAAAATACTTAGTCCCCCCTAAACTTAAAACAGTTGCACAATCTTACTTAAACACATTGCTAAACTCTTATACACAAACAAAAACTGAATTTTTAACTTACACAAATAAACCCAGGGCTTTCACATTCGCGCAAAATACTTAGTCCCCCCTAAACTTGAACACTCACAATCTTACGGTGCTTTAATTTCCAAAGCCTTCCAAACCTGCACTGGGTCCTACCCAGCTGACTTGCGGCTGGATGGATTACAGTTGAGCCAAAAACAGTTGGTCAGGGCGAGATACGGCCTCATTTTTAGAGACATTTACTATAGCAAAAGCTTGAACGTCGAGAACTGAATGCGGGCCTGCACGAGAGTTGTTCTTGGCACTCAAATGTTTAGAGATTAAAATACATAGAATCTGCAAGAGCCCACCCAAGTCGCTCACGCGGGCAATAGACATGTTTTTCGCCCAAGTGTATTTATTTATTTAAAATAAAAATACGTCAGATAGAAAGATTTTCGCATTGCTATTATATTTACCTTATAAAGCCTCTTTATTAAAATGATATGCCACTGCGTATTATGATTGTTTTATAATAAATATTGCATAAATACTTACACGATTTCATAAACAAAAAATTATTTTAATGAGCCATGTTAGGAAGGCATCATCTTTACAATAAATGCAAACTTTTAAACTAACTAAAAATTATATATCTCATAGAGGAAGATTTATTTTTCAAGATATATGTTATTGTTTAAGAGTTTCATTCTATATCAAAAGGTTGTCATTGTTTTCAAAACTCTGGCCTACAAATTTTTTTTAAGGTGTTCCGAGGGAGTAAATCTTGCTTCCTCTCTTTCTCCCACGTGCGTCCTCATTTGGACCGGATGCAGAGTAACCTTCAGTGCAAGTCCTGACTCAGTTCCCCAACGTCCAAACTATTGGACATTGCAAAATTTCACTAAATAATGCGGTATTTTAGTTGCCCCCTCTAATTATAGAGATTTTAATCTCTAAACATTTGAGTGTCAAGAACAACTCTCGTGCAGGCCCGCGTTCAGTCTCCGACGTTCAAGCTTTTTTCTATAGTAAATGTCTCTAAAATGAGGCTGTATCTCGCCCTGACCAACTGTTTTTGGCTCAATTGTAACCCATCCAGCAGCTGTCTGCTGGATAGAAGGGCAGTGGGCCTGATAAAAAAAAAAAAAAAAATAAACATAAATTGTTAGACTAGCTCTTTACATATGCTAGTTGTTTAATTTATTAGATGATGATGCAAGAGGAGCCAGTACACATCTATGGATCAACCAATAAAAGCAGCAGACTTCTAGATGTTACTACTGCTCGGCTTAGCCCCCCCCCCCCCCATAGCAAGATGGGAATAGGGGGGGGGGGGGTGCATTAATAAAATGAATTAAAACTAACATTCAATTATATATTCTCAAACTTATGCAAAAAAAAAACTTTACAATCACATTTGCAAAACTTGCACAAATTAATTTTGGCAATTTCGTTTACCCATTATTTGTTTGTTTTTCTTGCTTGAACCAAAAATGAATTGTTGGGCTCATTACCAGAGTCCATTTCCCACCGTGGTAACCCTTCCCACTACCCGCCCCACATGATGGGATTCATAATAAATGAACTAAACTAGCATTCAATTATATTCTCAACAAACTTATGCAACCCCCATATATAATTACATTAGCAAGCTAACACAAATTCATTGAGCAAGTTTAACTATTCGCATACTTTGAGT
The DNA here is from genome assembly GCF_040958095.1 of Procambarus clarkii. Taxonomy (NCBI): domain Eukaryota; kingdom Metazoa; phylum Arthropoda; class Malacostraca; order Decapoda; family Cambaridae; genus Procambarus; species Procambarus clarkii. The sequence goes on along the minus strand of NC_091164.1, from coordinate 51,561,136 downwards.
CATTATATAATGGAATACGAAAAGGAAATTCGCAGAATTCAGAGATAACACCATCAATGGAGTCCAAGAAATACGCTTGTACTTCATTCATAATGATGCGCTGCCAGGAATCTTAGCAAAGTAACCAAAATATTTGCTTACTGTATGTATGTGCAGGATGCACATGACTCTCCGGTTAGGTGGTTGTGGAGTGAGACCAGCAACTGCAGACTTCCCATAGTCGTAAAAATGCCTTGCATAGAGACCGTTGCAAGCCTCTTGTTGAATCACTTAGGGTGCATATATGTATGTGTGTGTGTGTGTGTGTGTGTGTGTGTGTGTGTGTGTGTATGTAACGAGCTTTCAAGAGATTGTCACTTACATAGCTAAACAATATGTAGGGTTCAGTTTCCAAATCAATTATGCGGCTCTCGAACCCTTTTCCCCCGTTACATGCGGGAGATCCCTTTTATTTTCAGCTAAAATATGCATTATATTCAGGGGGGTTCACCGTGTCATAGCACAACCAAAAGCCCAATATACTCCCCTAAACTTTCCCTATACGTCAACTTTTCCGTTGTACGTCAGGCTGCGAGCAGCCGCGTCCAACAGCCTGGTTGATCAGTCCGGCAACCAGGAGGCCTGGTCGACGACCGGGCCGCGGGGACGCTAAGCCCCGGAAGCACCTCAAGGTAACCTCAAGGTATCCCATCTAAATTTAAAAAAAAAAATGCATTTCCAATACCCAATATATATATATATATATATATATATATATATATATATATATATATATATATATATATATATATATATATATATATATATATATATATACTGTCCCTCCCCCTCCCCCACCCACTCAACCCCCCACCCCCAGGAATAGGCCTGATTTGTTCAAGCCAAAGCCCAATTCACCCGAGTTTTCTCTATCTCATCTTAAAATAACGTTCATTTCCAATGCCCATTATCCAGCCACCACATATTCCCCATTCCCAAGACCATTTCATAGTGTTAGTGCTGTGGCCATCTACCTAATTTCATCCCAATTAATGACAATTCCCCATTAAATATTGGCAAAAATATGCCAAATCATATCACAGCCAAAGCCCATTTCACCCAAGTTTTACCTATCCCATATAAATTTAATGTGCATTTTCAATATCTAATATCCAGGTGCCCTATGTCACGCCCTATTCCCAAGACCATTTCATAGCGCAGTGTCCATCCAGCTGTTTCCAAATATCCAGATGTGTTTATATATCTTCAATCCTACGAAACCAGACCTAACCTAACACACAGCTAAGGCCAAATTTATCCCAATTTAATCCAATTTCCACCTAATTTGATCCAATTTATTCAAATTTAATCCAATTCCCGCCAAATTTACCCGAGTTTGCCATTTCATAGCACAACCAAAGCCCCAATTTGACCAAGTTTCACCTATCCCAATTAAATTTAATGTGATTCTTCAATATCAGGTCGCCCCCTCCAATGTCACAGCCTATTCCCAAAGACCATTTCATAGTAATAGTGCAGTGTTCATCCAGCCATTTCCATGTTCCAGATGTGTTTATATATCATCAAACCTACTAAAAGCAGACCTAACCCAATACGGCTAAGGCCAAATTTAACCAAATTTTTCCCAATTTAAGATAATTTCCACCTAATTTGCCACAATTTTATCCAATTTCCACCAAATTTTACCATAGTTCACCTTATCATATCACAGCCAAAGCCCATTTCACCCAAGTTTTACCTATCCCATATAAATTTAATGTGCATTTTCAATATCTAATATCCAGGTGCCCTATGTCACGCCCTATTCCCAAGACCATTTCATAGCGCAGTGTCCATCCAGCTGTTTCCAAATATCCAGATGTGTTTATATATCTTCAATCCTACGAAACCAGACCTAACCTAACACACAGCTAAGGCCAAATTTATCCCAATTTAATCCAATTTCCACCTAATTTGATCCAATTTATTCAAATTTAATCCAATTCCCGCCAAATTTACCCGAGTTTGCCATTTCATAGCACAACCAAAGCCCCAATTTGACCAAGTTTCACCTATCCCAATTAAATTTAATGTGAATCTTCAATATCAGGTCGCCCCCTCCAATGTCACAGCCTATTCCCAAAGACCATTTCATAGTAATAGTGCAGTGTTCATCCAGCCATTTCCATGTTCCAGATGTGTTTATATATCATCAAACCTACCAAAAGCAGACCTAACCCAATACGGCTAAGGCCAAATTTAACCAAATTTTCCCCAATTTAAGATAATTTCCACCTAATTTGCCACAATTTTATCCAATTTCCACCAAATTTTACCATAGTTCACCTTATCATAGCACAGCCAAAGCCCCAGTTTGTCCAAGTTTCACCCATTCCATATAACTTTTATATGTATTTCCAGTATCCAATATCCAGTGGTCGATGTCATACTTCATTCCCAGAGACCATTTCATAGTGATAGTGTAGGGTCCGACGAGCCATTTCCAATATACAGATGCGTTTATATACATCAATCCTACCTAAAAACCAGACCCAACCCTAACATGGCTAAGACCAAATTTAACCAAATGTATCACAATTTAAGACAATTTCTACCTAATTTGCCCCAATTTATCCAAGTTTAAGACATTTTCTACCAAATTTACCCGATTTTACGTATTATAGCAAGGTCAATGCCCAATTTTCCCCCCAAGTTTCGCCTATTCCATACACTGCAAATTTAAGGCGCATTTTCAATATGCAGTCCAATAATCTCGACTGTTTTCTTTTTTTATTTGTTAGTTATGGATCTTTGTTAAATATTGTATTTTATATTCTTAGAAAAGTATTTGTTTGGATATTAACCCAACCACCCGGTACCCTAACCTGCGTGGATCTTTGCCGAATATTCCTGTCAATGTTGTTTATGGACTCAACAACCCTGAAGCTAACCTGCCTTGACCTGACGTTAATTGTTGCACCTTCTTTTTTTTTGGGGGAAAGTGATGTTTTTGCATCAACCCAACCGCCCTTGCCCATACCTCTGATACCAAAAATCTTGGTTCCATATATGGTATCATATTCTTGGGACACAGCCAATCCATCCCAACCTAACCTCTATTAACTATGGGTTTAATGACCATTTTTCTCTACATCAGTTCAAACACAACCCAACCTCATATAAATGGAACTGAACTCCATTTGTACACATGTTCTTAGGAAACATGATAAGATTCGCCATATCTCTATCATTAAATAATAAAAATTTTCCTTAACCGGGCCTATAATCCCCCCCCCCCCAATTGGGACAAATTTGTGTTAGATTTGGGTTATATTAAGCTAATGTGAAAATATATTCCTACTTTAATTCTTTAATATCCATAATTTGCCAGAATTTCGAGGGGGGGGGGGGGGATTATAGGCCCGGTTAAGGAAAATTTTTATTATTTAATGATAGAGATATGGCGAATCTTATCATGTTTCCTAAGAACATGTGTACAAATGGAGTTCAGTTCCATTTATATGAGGTTGGGTTGTGTTTGAACTGATGTAGAGAAAAATGGTCATTAAACCCATAGTTAATAGAGGTTAGGTTGGGATGGATTGCTGTGTCCCAAGAATATGATACCATATATGGAACCAAGATTTTTGGTATCAGAGGTATGGGCAAGGGCGGTTGGGTTGATGCAAAAACATCACTTTCCCCAAAAAAAAAAGAAGGTGCAACAATTAACGTCAGGTCAAGGCAGGTTAGCTTCAGGGTTGTTGAGTCCATAAACAACATTGACAGGAATATTCGGCAAAGATCCACGCAGGTTAGGGTACCGGGTGGTTGGGTTAATATCCAAACAAATACTTTTCTAAGAATATAAAATACAATATTTAACAAAGATCCATAACTAACAAATAAAAAAAGAAAACAGTCGAGATTATTGGACTGCATATTGAAAATGCGCCTTAAATTTGCAGTGTATGGAATAGGCGAAACTTGGGGGGAAAATTGGGCATTGACCTTGCTATAATACGTAAAATCGGGTAAATTTGGTAGAAAATGTCTTAAACTTGGATAAATTGGGGCAAATTAGGTAGAAATTGTCTTAAATTGTGATACATTTGGTTAAATTTGGTCTTAGCCATGTTAGGGTTGGGTCTGGTTTTTAGGTAGGATTGATGTATATAAACGCATCTGTATATTGGAAATGGCTCGTCGGACCCTACACTATCACTATGAAATGGTCTCTGGGAATGAAGTATGACATCGACCACTGGATATTGGATACTGGAAATACATATAAAAGTTATATGGAATGGGTGAAACTTGGACAAACTGGGGCTTTGGCTGTGCTATGATAAGGTGAACTATGGTAAAATTTGGTGGAAATTGGATAAAATTGTGGCAAATTAGGTGGAAATTATCTTAAATTGGGGAAAATTTGGTTAAATTTGGCCTTAGCCGTATTGGGTTAGGTCTGCTTTTGGTAGGTTTGATGATATATAAACACATCTGGAACATGGAAATGGCTGGATGAACACTGCACTATTACTATGAAATGGTCTTTGGGAATAGGCTGTGACATTGGAGGGGGCGACCTGATATTGAAGATTCACATTAAATTTAATTGGGATAGGTGAAACTTGGTCAAATTGGGGCTTTGGTTGTGCTATGAAATGGCAAACTCGGGTAAATTTGGCGGGAATTGGATTAAATTTGAATAAATTGGATCAAATTAGGTGGAAATTGGATTAAATTGGGATAAATTTGGCCTTAGCTGTGTGTTAGGTTAGGTCTGGTTTCGTAGGATTGAAGATATATAAACACATCTGGATATTTGGAAACAGCTGGATGGACACTGCGCTATGAAATGGTCTTGGGAATAGGGCGTGACATAGGGCACCTGGATATTAGATATTGAAAATGCACATTAAATTTATATGGGATAGGTAAAACTTGGGTGAAATGGGCTTTGGCTGTGATATGATTTGGCATATTTTTGCCAATATTTAATGGGGAATTGTCATTAATTGGGATGAAATTAGGTAGATGGCCACAGCACTAACACTATGAAATGGTCTTGGGAATGGGGAATATGTGGTGGCTGGATAATGGGCATTGGAAATGAACGTTATTTTTAGATGAGATAGAGAAAACTCGGGTGAATTGGGCTTTGGCTTGAACAAATCAGGCCTATTCCTGGGGGTGGGGGGTTGAGTGGGTGGGGGAGGGGGAGGGACAGTATATATATATATATATATATATATATATATATATATATATATATATATATATATATATATATATATATATATATATATTGGGTATTGGAAATGCATTTTTTTTTTTAAATTTAGATGGGATACCTTGAGGTTACCTTGAGGTGCTTCCGGGGCTTAGCGTCCCCGCGGCCCGGTCGTCGACCAGGCCTCCTGGTTGCCGGACTGATCAACCAGGCTGTTGGACGCGGCTGCTCGCAGCCTGACGTACAACGGAAAAGTTGACGTATAGGGAAAGTTTAGGGGAGTATATTGGGCTTTTGGTTGTGCTATGACACGGCGAACCCCCCTGAATATAATGCATATTTTAGCTGAAAATAAAAGGGATCTCCCGCATGTAACGGGGGAAAAGGGTTCGAGAGCCGCATAATTGATTTGGAAACTGAACCCTACATATTGTTTAGCTATGTAAGTGACAATCTCTTGAAAGCTCGTTACATACACACACACACACACACACACACACACACACACACACATACATATATGCACCCTAAGTGATTCAACAAGAGGCTTGCAACGGTCTCTATGCAAGGCATTTTTACGACTATGGGAAGTCTGCAGTTGCTGGTCTCACTCCACAACCACCTAACCGGAGAGTCATGTGCATCCTGCACATACATACAGTAAGCAAATATTTTGGTTACTTTGCTAAGATTCCTGGCAGCGCATCATTATGAATGAAGTACAAGCGTATTTCTTGGACTCCATTGATGGTGTTATCTCTGAATTCTGCGAATTTCCTTTTCGTATTCCATTATATAATGACTCAAAGTATGCGAATAGTTAAACTTGCTCAATGAATTTGTGTTAGCTTGCTAATGTAATTATATATGGGGGTTGCATAAGTTTGTTGAGAATATAATTGAATGCTAGTTTAGTTCATTTATTATGAATCCCATCATGTGGGGCGGGTAGTGGGAAGGGTTACCACGGTGGGAAATGGACTCTGGTAATGAGCCCAACAATTCATTTTTGGTTCAAGCAAGAAAAACAAACAAATAATGGGTAAACGAAATTGCCAAAATTAATTTGTGCAAGTTTTGCAAATGTGATTGTAAAGTTTTTTTTTTGCATAAGTTTGAGAATATATAATTGAATGTTAGTTTTAATTCATTTTATTAATGCACCCCCCCCCCCTATTCCCATCTTGCTATGGGGGGGGGGGGGCTAAGCCGAGCAGTAGTAACATCTAGAAGTCTGCTGCTTTTATTGGTTGATCCATAGATGTGTACTGGCTCCTCTTGCATCATCATCTAATAAATTAAACAACTAGCATATGTAAAGAGCTAGTCTAACAATTTATGTTTATTTTTTTTTTTTTTTTATCAGGCCCACTGCCCTTCTATCCAGCAGACAGCTGCTGGATGGGTTACAATTGAGCCAAAAACAGTTGGTCAGGGCGAGATACAGCCTCATTTTAGAGACATTTACTATAGAAAAAAGCTTGAACGTCGGAGACTGAACGCGGGCCTGCACGAGAGTTGTTCTTGACACTCAAATGTTTAGAGATTAAAATCTCTATAATTAGAGGGGGCAACTAAAATACCGCATTATTTAGTGAAATTTTGCAATGTCCAATAGTTTGGACGTTGGGGAACTGAGTCAGGACTTGCACTGAAGGTTACTCTGCATCCGGTCCATGAGGACGCACGTGGGAGAAAGAGAGGAAGCAAGATTTACTCCCTCGGAACACCTTAAAAAAAATTTGTAGGCCAGAGTTTTGAAAACAATGACAACCTTTTGATATAGAATGAAACTCTTAAACAATAACATATATCTTGAAAAATAAATCTTCCTCTATGAGATATATAATTTTTAGTTAGTTTAAAAGTTTGCATTTATTGTAAAGATGATGCCTTCCTAACATGGCTCATTAAAATAATTTTTTGTTTATGAAATCGTGTAAGTATTTATGCAATATTTATTATAAAACAATCATAATACGCAGTGGCATATCATTTTAATAAAGAGGCTTTATAAGGTAAATATAATAGCAATGCGAAAATCTTTCTATCTGACGTATTTTTATTTTAAATAAATAAATACACTTGGGCGAAAAACATGTCTATTGCCCGCGTGAGCGACTTGGGTGGGCTCTTGCAGATTCTATGTATTTTAATCTCTAAACATTTGAGTGCCAAGAACAACTCTCGTGCAGGCCCGCATTCAGTTCTCGACGTTCAAGCTTTTGCTATAGTAAATGTCTCTAAAAATGAGGCCGTATCTCGCCCTGACCAACTGTTTTTGGCTCAACTGTAATCCATCCAGCCGCAAGTCAGCTGGGTAGGACCCAGTGCAGGTTTGGAAGGCTTTGGAAATTAAAGCACCGTAAGATTGTGAGTGTTCAAGTTTAGGGGGGACTAAGTATTTTGCGCGAATGTGAAAGCCCTGGGTTTATTTGTGTAAGTTAAAAATTCAGTTTTTGTTTGTGTATAAGAGTTTAGCAATGTGTTTAAGTAAGATTGTGCAACTGTTTTAAGTTTAGGGGGGACTAAGTATTTTGCGCGAATGTGAAAGCCCTGGGTTTATTTGTGTAAGTTAAAAATTCAGTTTTTGTTTGTGTATAAGAGTTTAGCAATGTGTAAGTAAGTAAGTAAGATTGTGCAACAGTTTTAAGTTTAGGGGGGACTAAGTACATATAGCGCCAGTCGTTGCGATATATCAAGTTATTGGACCCCCACCACAATAGCTGAAAACTGTTATGATGTTAAAAAATGGAATTTAATACAGAATACGAACATATTCCCAGAATGTATTAAATTTTTTAAACAACTCAACTACTTTCCTTTATAGTATATTTACGAGTGCCAAATTAATGTTTGGAGTGTCAACCCCAACACAATATGGCTGAGGCCCCACTATTTAAACTTCTTTTCGTATGCTATGAAATATCACAGGTATTGTTAATGCTTGTAGCGTTTATTACAAAAGATAGACATACATTTGATGCTATTTTTCATATTAAAATCTAATTTGAGGCCCGAAAAATATATCTATAAACAGGTTAGAACCATACAAATGCAAGTAAGCCTTTTTCACCAGTATTCAACTGAATACCACAGAAAATGGAATCTTTACTTTAGCTACAGAAAACGGAGCAAAGCCAAGGGGGGATGACTGAAATAAACAGTTTCCAACCTGACTCTTCTCGCACATAAACATGTCTTTCTTGACCTCATTTCAAATTATATAGAGTACTGAAAGCTCATTTTCCATAGCAAATATACTAAGGAACTCATTTTACGACTAGAACGCAAACTAGGACCCCTCATTCAGATTCAAAACACGAGATGCTCTGCAAATCTCTGCAAATCAAGGGGCCCAGAATGTGGAATGACCTTCCCAACCATGTTAAAGACTGTACCTCTCTCAACCAGTTTAAGATAAAAACTAAACACTACCTAATAAATTCCCTGTAATCTACCTCACTCCTCTATTGTCAACCCATGTCTGTTATTTTTTTTTTTTTTTTTTTTTTTTTTTTTTTTTTTTTTTTTAATCAACACTGTCAACCTATTGTATTTGTGCTGCTTTTCAGTCATGTTTCCCCCTTTTTTTTATCTTTATTTGTATTTGTTCTCAACATCTTTAATTCTTTATGCTCAATTAGTATTAAGTTCTAGATATTAATGTTTTCTTGCCCGAAACGCATTGCGTAATAGTGGCTTTAGGCATTGTATGTACTAGATCTATCTATATATCAATCCATTAATGTAACATCACTTGTATGTATATACCTTACCTGAATAAACATCTGAATCTGAATCTGAGAATTATTGACTGAACATTTCCCCACTATCAAGCACACAACACTCTTTAAAGCTATCTTAACTTCTTTAAAACCCCAATATGACCCATCTCACATGCAGATCCTGTTCTATGACTCACCCTTCATGTCAATGTACCCCACAGTATCATGCAAATTCAAGATAAGGCTTACTACACCTATATATCCAAAATGGTCTTTGTAAGGAATCTAGACCACCCCCCCTAGAATGCTTGACCCCCACTGGGGTTATCCACCTCTGACCATTACAGAAAATGGAGCTGTACCCAAGGACTCCCTATACTATTCAGTCATAGCCTCATTAAAGTACTCCAAAAACTTCTATATTCGCTTTCAACTGTGTTTCTTGGTTTGAATCTATTGAACATTCACCCTCTGATCCATTCAAAAGTAAGGGCCCCCAAATTGATACCGTAGTACTCTCGTAACACCCCCGGGACAAATCGTCCATTTTTGCTCATGCCATTAAAATACTCCAAAAACGTTTATATGCCTTTCACCAGTGTATTTTTTGGTTTCCAACTATTGAACATTCATCCTCGGTACCTCTCATAAGTAGAGACCCCCTCCTTGAGGCCCTAGACTCATCTTAAAAGCTCGAGACGAATCGTGCAAAAAAACAGGTTAGGATAGGGCACCAGTTCCTCAGGTACACCATTGGTGGTGGTCCCCCCGGGACCCCAGGGGGGACCAACACCCCAACACCGCCAGCCAGCCAGGAGCGCGCTGACTGTGCCCTAACCTAACCACCCAAATAAGAGGAATGGACGATCTGGCCCAACAGGGTCAAGTCGGCATGGAAGTGCCCAACCGTTTCTGAAATTTTTTTACCTCAATCTGTCTCCTTATTCACTACTTGGCTTCCGGTCCCAAAAGAGCACCAATGATGCAATCATTAGTCTCCTTGTTATTATCTACTCAGCCCTTGACAAAAATGAGTTTCCGATTGGACTCTTCATTGACCTAAGAAAAGCCTTTGATACTGTTAATCACAACTACCTCCTACTTAAACTCCAGCATTATGGAATCCGAGGCTTTGCCCTTGACTACATCCGATCCTATCTTAGTGACAGACACCAATATGTAACCATCAATGATGCAACTTCTTCCACTCTACCAATTACCGTTGGAGTGCCACAGGGCAGCATCTTAGGACCTCTTCTATTTCTTATATATATAAACGATCTGCCTAATGTCTCTAATATTCTCAAACCTATATTGTTTGCTGACGATACTACCCTTATCTACTCAAACCTCAACCCACATACACTAAATAATGTTGTGAATAATGAATCAAAAAAAATCCACTTATGGATGTCAACGAACAAACTAACATTAAACATCGAAAAGACTTACTACATCTTATTTGGAAGCAAATCATCAAATGCAATTCAGCTACAGATAGACAACATTAACATCAGTAATAAAAATGATGGCAAGTTTCTTGGCCTATTCCTAGACAAGAGACTCAACTTCAGCACCCACATTCAACACATAACTAAGAAAGTCTCTAAGACAGTTGGTATACTCTCCAAAATCAGATATTATGTTCCTAACTCTGCTCTCCTCTCACTATATTATGCACTAATCTACCCCTATCTTAATTATGGTATCTGTGCATGGGGGTCTACCACTGCAAACCACCTTAAGCCCATCATCACACAGCAAAAATCTGTTATCAGAATAATAACTAACTCTGCTTTCAGACAACACTCAGCTCCCTTGTTTAAATCCCTAAACTTGCTAAATATTAACTCCCTCCACACATTCTCTTGTGTCAACTACATTTACAAAACCCTGTTCTTAAATGCAAACCATGCTCTGAAACTCTCCCTGGACAGATGTAATAGGACCCATTATCACCACACCAGAAATAAATATCTCTTTGATATCCCCAGGGTCAAACTTAATCTGTGTAAACACTCTATGCAAATTAAGGGACCTAGTCTATGGAACTCACTCCCTAGTGAATTGAAAAACTGTAAAACTTTTGCCTTATTTAAAAGCAAAACCAAAAAGTACCTAACTTCATCTATTTAGTTTCCTACACTGAGCTTTAAATTTGCTCTGTACCTAGTGTTACCCAATCTCCTAATTTTTATGTAATATCAAACAACCTTATCATTGTGTTCATTGCTGTCTTCTTTTATGTGCTAGCCATATGCTGTATTGTGACTACCAATTTTTGTCAACTACCATTCAAGCTGTCATTGCAATCAATCTTATATTGTTTCTGCTGTATTGTGCCTACCAATTTGTTGTCAACTACCATTTTAAGCTGTCATTACAATCAATCATAGCTACCTATGTGCTTTAATATGCTGTACCTATAATTTTCTCTCATCTTTTTTTTTCATTCCATGTAATCTGTTATCATTTTTTTGTCTATAAATTTTGCAAGTATTTACCTCCTTAAAATTTTCTTAGATTAAGGACCTGCCCGAAACGCTGCGCATGCTAGTGGCTTTACAAGACTGTAATTACCATATTTGTATCCTCACATTCCTTATGTACATTCTTGTATATGCATAAATAAATAAATAAATAAATTATACACAAACAAAAACTCAATTTTTAACTTACACAAATAAACCCAGGGCTTTCACATTCGCGCAAAATACTTAGTCCCCCCTAAACTTAAAACAGTTGCACAATCTTACTTAAACACATTGCTAAACTCTTATACTCAAACAAAAACTCAATTTTTAACTTACACAAATAAACCCAGGGCTTTCACATTCGCGCAAAATACTTAGTCCCCCCTAAACTTAAAACAGTTGCACAATCTTACTTAAACACATTGCTAAACTCTTATACACAAACAAAAACTCAATTTTTAACTTACACAAATAAACCCAGGGCTTTCACATTCGCGCAAAATACTTAGTCCCCCCTAAACTTAAAACAGTTGCACAATCTTACTTAAACACATTGCTAAACTCTTATACACAAACAAAAACTCAATTTTTAACTTACACAAATAAACCCAGGGCCTTCACATTCGCGCAAAATACTTAGTCCCCCCTGAACTTAAAACAGTTGCACAATCTTACTTAAACACATTGCTAAACTCTTATACACAGTCCCCCCTAAACTTAAAACAGTTGCACAATCTTACTTAAACACATTGCTAAACTCTTATACACAAACAAAAACTCAATTTTTAACTTACACAAATAAACCCAGGGCTTTCACATTCGCGCAAAATACTTAGTCCCCCCTAAACTTAAAACAGTTGCACAATCTTACTTAAACACATTGCTAAACTCTTATACACAAACAAAAACTTAATTTTTAACTTACACAAATAAACCCAGGGCTTTCACATTCGCGCAAAATACTTAGTCCCCCCTAAACTTAAAACAGTTGCACAATCTTACTTAAACACATTGCTAAGCTCTTATACACAAACAAAAACTCAATTTTTAACTTACACAAATAAACCCAGGGCTTTCACGTTTGCGCAAAATACTTAGTCCCCCCCTAAACTTAAAACAGTTGCACAATCTTACTTAAACACATTGCTAAACTCTTATACACAAATAAAAACTCAATTTTTAACTTACACAAATAAACCCAGGGCTTTCACATTCGCGCAAAATACTTAGTCCCCCCTAAACTTAAAACAGTTGCACAATCTTACTTAAACACATTGCTAAACTCTTATACACAAACAAAAACTCAATTTTTAACTTACACAAATAAACTCAGGGCTTTCACATTCGCGCAAAATGCTTAGTCCCCCCTAAACTTGAACACTCACAATCTTACGGTGCTTTAATTTCCAAAGCCTTCCAAACCTGCACTGGGTCCTGCCCAGCAGACTTCGGCTGGATGGGTTACAATTGAGCCAAAAACAGTTGGTCAGGGCGAGATACGGCCTCATTTTTAGAGACATTTACTATAGCAAAAGCTTGAACGTCGAAAACTGAATGCGGGCCTGCACGAGAGTTGTTCTTGGCACTCGAATGTTTAGAGATTAAAATACATAGAATCTGCAAGAGCCCACCCAAGTCGCTTACGCGGGCAATAGACATGTTTTTCGCCCAAATGTATTTATTTAAAATAATACGTCAGATAGAAAGAGTTTCGCATTGCTATTATATTTACCTTATAAAGCCTCTTTATAAAAATGATATGCCACTGAGTATTATGATTGTTTTATAATAAATATTGCATAAATACTTACACGATTTCATAAATAAAAAAAAACGTTTAATGAGCCATGGTTGGAAGGCTTCATTATTACAGTAAATACAAACTTTTAAAACTAATAAAAAATATATATCTCATAGAGGAAGATTTATTCTTCAGGATATATATTATTTATTAATTAATAGTTTCATTCTGTATAAAAAAAAAAGTTGTCAATAGTTTCAAAACTCTAGCTACAAATATTTTATAAAGGTTTTCCAAGGGAGTAAATCTTGCTTCCTCTCTTTCTCCCAAATGTTTCCTCGTTTGCACAGGAGCAGAGCAACCTTCGTGCGGGCCCTGGTTCAGTTCCCCAACGTCGGAGCTAATGGACATTACAAATTTCACTAAATGATTCATTATCTTAGCAGCCTCTCTAATTATAAAGTTGTTAATCTTTTTTATAACCTTTGAGTGCTAGTTCTCAAAAGGTTCTTTACCTCACAAAGAGAGAGAGAGAGATGGTCACTGCTTCACAAGCGGGGATTTTTCTGGCGGAGGAGAAAGAAACAATTGCGCAGCGCGTCCCGCGGCGTTGCACGGGCAGTTTGCGGCCGTATAAATACGGGCGCACAATGGGGCTCTGCCTCACTCCGCCCGCCCTCGCCGCTGCCCTCACAAAACCGCAATTTACTCTTTGTTTAAGTTTCACGTTCAATTTGTTATTAAGGGACTATCAATTAGGATTTGTATTAATCTATTGCTTTGCCTCTGTGCCTTTAAGTTATTTTCAGCTAGGGTACGCTAGTTGCAGTGCATTCGGGTGGCCCCCCCCCCCCACAAAATTTTTTTTCCACCGGTTATTTCGTCCTATTACACTCGTTTCCCTCTTTATATTCTAAATATCGCGCATTATATTTGACCACCCTTTCTTCATCGTATCGACAGTACATTGAGATACATTTGGAATGCTACCGAGTTTAGCATGGCCGCGCACGGTGTCATGCAAAAACTGGCCATTCGGCCTTCCTTCGGCAAACTCATGCCAGTCAGTTAGCATGATGACGGCCAGCAGCAGACAGCATGTTGTTGGCCAGCAGCAGCCAGCATGCTGTTGGCCGGTTCCATACGGTCGCTAACGTTCTTTGGCCATCCGGCCTTCTGGGCTATTTTACTCTTCTTGTTCCTTCGCCATTGCTGTTTCCTACTACGTAATAGTATTCTATTAAACTTTACCTCATCTATCATTAGGTTAGGGGCCCTTACCTCCAACCGCTATTCCTTCCACCGCGCTCTGCCCGCTTGGCGCTCAACGCCGGCTTCTTCTGATCCCTTTATTTGCAGCCACGACAAGCCGGAAACCCCCCCCCCCCCCTCCTCACCCTACTGCGGCGAGGAAGAGAACGCGAGCCGGATATTCCTCTGATCACCATTACAACGCACGCAGCGGTGCCGGGATGCAGCCGCCCAGGGCCTACGTTAATACTATTATCTTCCCTTTATTTGCTGGGCTATATGGCAGTATTAATATTATTCCGTATCGTTACTGTTATTCCAGTATTATTTTATTAAAATATAAATTGTTATTATGGTTTGGCGTTGCTTTCTTAATTTCTTCCATTCTGCGGCACTTGCCGTCATCGGTTATTTACGATATTACATGGTTTTCTTCATTGTACGATTATTTACGACATTGTATTCTTATTATTATCCTTATTACAGTTACTGAATGGCAGCTCCCTGCCGTCGATTTCACTTTGCTCCTGTTCTAAAGATGTTGCCGAAGTTCACGGCGTACTAGCTGCGGCTTGTAGACGCTCATTGACAACACAAGACTACACTCAGCGGCCACTTAGGCAGACTCCTTGGCTTCTATCCAGCCCAATCACCCGTCTGGAGGCAGAGATGGGATAGAGACCAAGGGTAATGTTCCCCGCTCACATTCTACATCCGCTTAGGACACAAGCATGTTATAGATTTGGCTTTAAGAATTGGTTCTTATTCCATTTTATTGTTTATGTATATGTTGCTTAGTTGTTATACCCGTTCTTGGTATATGTATTGTTTATATTCAAGATTTATAGTGTTTCGTATTACCCTGTTATAGTTGCTTTGTGCTTCCTTGCTGTTCTCCTACTGGTTTTCTCCCACCTTTGCTCTTAGCAAAGGTACTTCCCCCTTCCGTTTGCTGGAAGATTCTTAGAATTGTTAGCCCCCTTCATTGCTACAGTATAATTACTCGGATGCTCTTTATTCATCCAGGATTGTTAATTAAGGTTTCTCTTAATTCCTGCTGCCGGGCTCCCTCCCCCGTTTTTCGTCTCTGTATTGATTCAGCTAGGGTTTCCCCCTCGTCTGTGCTCTTGCCTGTCACGATAACACTGCACGCCGCTTCTGCCCACCCTTACTGCCTTATATCTTTCAGCCCGGGGGAGGTGAGCTACGCGACAAAAAATCGTCGCACGCTCCGACTGGACCAGGTATCGCTACATGGTCAGGAATCAACACTCTTCGGATCCTACAAGCGCAGATCCTACAAGCGCTCCTGTCACCAGGCGGGATTTCTCCAGGATCCTATGCGCTGCCCTCTCGGCGCTAGGCTTGACTTCAGATGACTACGCCCCGCACCCAGCTGTCTCGGGACGGGCTCGCCACATCAGAAATAATGGCAGACGGCAGGCGGAAGAGTAGTGCTCACATCCTACGTCAGACGGGACGTTGTTGGTCTGCTACTTTGAGTGCCTCACGCGGCCAGCTGGCACTCGCCCTTCGGGGGGGGGGGGGGGGTCCGGCCGCTGGCCTGCGGAGGGGGTGCAGCGCCGGTCCCCAAGTGTCCCGCTGTCCGCAGCTAATACTTTGCCCAGTCTAGGTGCTAGTAAGCCCTACTTGTAGTCACATCCCCTTCTCCTTATCCATTAGGTTTTTTACGGCCTCTTGGCCGGGTACATTACGTGTTATGTGGTCTCTCACTTATTAGTTATTCTTTGTGTCCTGCCTGTTATATCCTAGTGTTATATAATTACTACACATTTGCACTCGGCCTTAATTCTAGTACCAGTTAACCTTTAGGTTTCTGCAGAATTAGTTTCCATGTCACTATAGGCTAAGGTCTCATACTTACTACGGGTGTACCTTAAGTTAAATCTAGTCCTCGGACTTGGAATTGTTACTGTTAATTCTTACTTTATATATTTACTTTATATATTTTGATATAAACGTTATATATTTACTTTATATATTTACATGTTCAATATTAAGTTTAATATAATATCAACTTTGTTATAAGTCTATAATATAAACCGTGTTTAATATAGACTTTATATAATTACTTACTTTATATTTGAACTTTATATATTTACATGTTCTGCAGAATTTAATCCTCAATAAACTTTAACGCCCCATACTGCCAGTATCTTTCTCCCCCTGGTCAGAAAATTCTATTTTTGTCCATATTCGAGCGGAATGTTGAGCAACCTTCGTGCAGGACCCGGTTCAGTTCCCCAACGTCCGAGCTATTGCACATAGCAAATTTCTCTAAATGAGGCAGTATCTCGCCCCCACCCCCCCGGATCAATGATTTTAGGGCAGTAAATAAGCAATTGCAATCCATCCAGCCGGCGACTTATCAGTGACTGTGGAAAGAATGTGTGTTCTTAGGACCATTATGGCCTCTTCGCGCATTTTCATTCCCTCACACATTTGAATATTTGTTTCCCACATCAAGAATTTTGTCAAAAAAACGTTCAAGGAAATACGAGCTTATTTATTCCAACTTATAGATAAAAAACAATAAATAAATAAATGTGTGTGTGTGTGTGTAGAGAAATTAGGAAAAGTAAATAAAAATACAGGTTAACATTTCTTTTTTTTTGTGGTTTAATTTGTATGAAATATTACAATATAGATTCTACAGCTTTTCTAATCTCATCTTCATTATATTCCATTTCCATTTTCTCTTTGTCTTCATTGTCGTCGTCTTCCACAATAGTGAGCACTTCATCACCTACAGTAACAGACATGGCGCCGGTAGATGGATCATCTTCCACGACAGCTGACCCGTCTTCTCTCACGTCAGCGGCAGGTCCGACAGTAGAAACAGAGTCTTTATCATTCGTAGAAACAGGTGGAATGGCCATACGTGGAATCTTGTGTCTAAAGATGCCATGGGTTGGAGAGCGAGTTGGCATGTCATTATTTACTGGACATATCATTAAAGTGTCTATACCACGTTCTTGCAGTTTCTGAGCTAATTTGCACATCACAGGGAAATATTTAGTCTCCCATATGTTGCGTTCACCACTTGTGAGATACTGCCCGCAAGCCTTGCCCAACCCATATGGGAAAATAATCCTTCCCACTTGTCCTCTTCGGCTTCTCTGAAGAATATGTTCAATGGCTTTTCGCAGAGCTTTGTCAAACCAACGCCATCTTTGGTATTCGGTATCATTTTTCAGGCCGTCATAAAAATGCTCATCCAAACTCCATGCTTCGTACCTGGGCTTTTTGTAAGAAGATGGCGTCGCTGGACCGTTGGTAAACTGGGTGATTAATCCAATAAGGTGCGGTAAAACAGCATAACTTTCATAGGGGCTGTCATCCATCCTATTGCAGAATTCGGGTGCTTCGCCAACAAATATGAGGCCGGGGATATCTCTATCAGTTCTAACAGCACGATTTTTGTACGGCAGGTTTTTCCGATGCAATCGAGCATAGGGGTATCGTTCCCATAAAGTGTGCACCATTTCGCTCAACTGCACGCTTGTTGCATCCAAATCATAGAGCAGACAATCACGATTGTTATAGATGGGCAAAGAGGCAAAGTCGCCAATCAGGGAGGGGAGCTCCATAGTGCTGGCTTGTGAGGTAGTGACTCGGAAGGGGGTCTATATACACTTTTCACGCCGGCGAGGGGGACAACTGCGCATCGTAGAGTTGCCAGGGACATTTTTTTTTTCCTTGGAGCTCTGGTCATTACGCACCAATATAACATTAACATCGTAATGTTTTAAGTTTTCATACAGATCTTCGATAATTGGAAGATATGTTTCCTCCCAAACTTCATCTCTTTGAACACAGGTGCGACCAATACCCACAGGTAATACAACTCGTGCGATTTCCGGAGAAGACTTGATGAATTTCGTTATGGCTTCTATAGCCTTTTTGAAATAGATGAGGCGATTTTGCGTTGTATCTTCTTTTAATCCGGTGAGCATATCACGATCTTTGGATTTTTCTATATGCGACTTGGCGATCTCATTGTTCTCTACAGGCGCCCCTATACCATATTGCACTGCAGCAGCAATAATGCAGGGGAGATTTTCAGCTCGACGATTGGAGACATGAATTGAACCGGGAATTGGGCGATCATGGGGAACACATCTCTTGAGATTATACAAAGGCCTGCGTTCACCATAGGCGCTTGCGTGTTTGTATTTCACTGATATGTCCTTCGCCATCCCGTACGGGACGCAAGATATGCAGTTTACAAGATACACAATGCAAGTTTCATTATTGCAAAATTCTTCATCGGTTAAATATCCGGTGTGCGTTTCCAGCCACGTCTCCATTTTTCTTTTTTTTTTACTTTCCCTTATGTTTTGGATAAAGCCTAGTCAACCGCCCTGTGTCGACCCTGCGAATATTCGTCATGGGGGCTTTGCGCACTTATATCTCCATCCCTGCTAGTGCGTGTAAAAGTTACCACGTATTGAGCAAATATTTATATTATTATTATAAGGGCCTCGACCAACAAGAAGCCCATAGGAACATTTTTTTTTTTCACTGACTTAATTAGTATAAAAAAAAAAAAACTCAAATAGCGCAATATGTATCTCAAAATATCTTGCCATAAAATATCAATATATGTCAGCTTAATACCCAAACACTGGCAACCTCTTTTTTTTCAGAAGCAGAAAACACAGTGCGACATGTTACAATTTTTTTTTTAATGTCCCCCCCCCCCCTCCCGCCATGAAAAAACCATAGTCAGACCATATTCCCTTAATGAAATATATATATATATATATATATATATATATATATATATATATATATATATATATATATATATATATATATATATATATATATATATATATATATATATATTTCATTAAGGGAATATGGTCTGCCTATGGTTTTTTCATGGGGGGGGGGGGAACATTAAAAAAAAAATTGTAACATGTCGCACTGTGTTTGACCTTTTCCGCTTCTGAAAAAAAAGAGGTTGCCAGTGTTTGGGTATTAAGCTGACGTATATTGATATTTTATGGCAAGATATTTTGAGATACATATTGCGCTATTTGAGGTGTTTTTTTTTTATACTAATTAAGTCAGTGAAAAAAAAATGTTCCTATGGGCTTCTTGTTGGTCGAGGCCCTTATAATAATAATATAAATATTTGCTCAGTACGTGGTAACTTTTACACGCACTAGCAGGGATGGAGATATAAGGGCGCAAAGCCCCCACGACGAATATTCGCAGGGTCGACACAGGGCGGTTGACTAGGCTTTATCCAAAACATAAGGGAAAGTAAAAAAAAAAGAAAAATGGAGACGTGGCTGGAAACGCACACCGGATATTTAACCGATGAAGAATTTTGCAATAATGAAACTTGCATTGTGTATCCTGTAAACTGCATATCTTGCGTCCCGTACGGGATGGCGAAGGACATATCAGTGAAATACAAACACGCAAGCGCCTATGGTGAACGCAGGCCTTTGTATAATATCAAGAGATGTGTTCCCCATGATCGCCCAATTCCCGGTTCAATTCATGTCTCCAATCGTCGAGCTGAAAATCTCCCCTGCATTATTGCTGCTGCAGTACAATATGGTATAGGGGCGCCTGTAGAGAACAATGAGATCGCCAAGTCGCATATAGAAAAATCCAAAGATCGTGATATGCTCACCGGATTAAAAGAAGATACAACGCAAAATCGCCTCATCTATTTCAAAAAGGCTATAGAAGCCATAACGAGATTCATCAAGTCTTCTCCGGAAATCGCACGAGTTGTATTACCTGTGGGTATTGGTCGCACCTGTGTTCAAAGAGATGAAGTTTGGGAGGAAACATATCTTCCAATTATCGAAGATCTGTATGAAAACTTAAAACATTACGATGTTAATGTTATATTGGTGCGTAATGACCAGAGCTCCAAGGAAAAAAAAAATGTCCCTGGCAACTCTACGATGCGCAGTTGTCCCCCGCGCCGGCGTGAAAAGTGTATATAGACCCCCTTCCGAGTCACTACCTCACAAGCCAGCACTATGGAGCTCCCCTCCCTGATTGGCGACTTTGCCTCTTTGCCCATCTATAACAATCGTGATTGTCTGCTCTATGATTTGGATGCAACAAGCGTGCAGTTGAGCGAAATGGTGCACACTTTATGGGAACGATACCCCTATGCTCGATTGCATCGGAAAAACCTGCCGTACAAAAATCGTGCTGTTAGAACTGATAGAGATATCCCCGGCCTCATATTTGTTGGCGAAGCACCCGAATTCTGCAATAGGATGGATGACAGCCCCTATGAAAGTTATGCTGTTTTACCGCACCTTATTGGATTAATCACCCAGTTTACCAACGGTCCAGCGACGCCATCTTCTTACAAAAAGCCCAGGTACGAAGCATGGAGTTTGGATGAGCATTTTTATGACGGCCTGAAAAATGATACCGAATACCAAAGATGGCGTTGGTTTGACAAAGCTCTGCGAAAAGCCATTGAACATATTCTTCAGAGAAGCCGAAGAGGACAAGTGGGAAGGATTATTTTCCCATATGGGTTGGGCAAGGCTTGCGGGCAGTATCTCACAAGTGGCGAACGCAACATATGGGAGACTAAATATTTCCCTGTGATGTGCAAATTAGCTCAGAAACTGCAAGAACGTGGTATAGACACTTTAATGATATGTCCTGTAAATAATGACACGCCAACTCGCTCTCCAACCCATGGCATCTTTAGACACAAGATTCCACGTATGGCCATTCCACCTGTTTCTACGAATGATAAAGACTCTGTTTCTACTGTCGGACCTGCCGCTGACGTGAGAGAAGACGGGTCAGCTGTCGTGGAAGATGATCCATCTACCGGCGCCATGTCTGTTACTGTAGGTGATGAAGTGCTCACTATTGTGGAAGACGACGACAATGAAGACAAAGAGAAAATAGAAATGGAATATAATGAAGATGAGATTAGAAAAGCTGTAGAATCTATATTGTAATATTTCATACAAATTAAACCACAAAAAAAAAGAAATGTTAACCTGTATTTTTATTTACTTTTCCTAATTTCTCTACACACACACACACACACACATTTATTTATTTATTGTTTTTTATCTATAAGTTGGAATAAATAAGCTCGTATTTCCTTGAACGTTTTTTTGACAAAATTCTTGATGTGGGAAACAAATACTCAAATGTGTGAGGGAATGAAAATGCGCGAAGAGGCCATAATGGTCCTAAGAACACACATTCTTTCCACAGTCACTGATAAGTCGCCGGCTGGATGGATTGCAATTGCTTATTTACTGCCCTAAAATCATTGATCCGGGGGGGGGTGGGGGCGAGATACTGCCTCATTTAGAGAAATTTGCTATGTGCAATAGCTCGGACGTTGGGGAACTGAACCGGGTCCTGCACGAAGGTTGCTCAACATTCCGCTCGAATATGGACAAAAATAGAATCTCTCTCTCTCTCTTTCTGAGGTAAAGAACCTTTTGAGAACTAGCACTCAAAGGTTATAAAAAAGATTAACAACTTTATAATTAGAGAGGCTGCTAAGATAATGAATCATTTAGTGAAATTTGTAATGTCCAATATCTCGGACGTTGGGGAACTGAACCAGGACCCGCACGAAGGTTGTTCAACATTCCGCTCGAATATGGACAAAAATAGAATCTCTCTCTTTCTTTCTGAGGTAAAGAACCTTTTTTGAGACCTAGCACTCAAAGGTTAAAAAAAAAAAGATTAACACCTTTATAATTAGAGAGACAGCTAAGATACTGCATCATTTAGTGAAATTTGTAATGTCAATTAACTCGGACGTTGGGGAACTGAACCCAGGGCCCGCACGAAGGTTGCTCTGCTCCTGTGCAAATGAGGAAACATTTGGGAGAAAGAGAGGAAGCAAGATTTACTCCCTTGGAAAACCTTTATAAAAAATTTGTGGCCAGAGTTTTGAAACTATTGGCAACTTTTTTTTTTATACAGAATGAAACTCTTAATTAATAAATAATATATATCCTGAAGAATAAATCTTCCTCTATGAGATATATATTTTTTATTAGTTTTAAAAGTTTGTATTTACTTTAATGATGAAGCCTTCCAACCATGGCTCATTAAAAGTTTTTTTTTGTTTATGAAATCGTGTAAGTATTTATGCAATATTTATTATAAAACAATCATAATACGCAGTGGCATATCATTTTTATAAAGAGGCTTTATAAGGTAAATATAATAGCAATGCGAAACTCTTTCTATCTGACGTATTATTTTAAATAAATACATTTGGGCGAAAAACATGTCTATTGCCCTCTCTAAACATTCGAGTGCCAAGAACAACTCTCATGCAGGCCCGCATTCAGTTTTCGACGTTCAAGCTTTTGCTATAGTAAATGTCTCTAAAAATGAGGCCGTATCTCGCCCTGACCAACTGTTTTTGGCTCAATTGTAACCCATCCAGCCGAAGTCTGCTGGGCAGGACCCAGTGCAGGTTTGGAAGGCTTTGGAAATTAAAGCACCGTAAGATTGTGAGTGTTCAAGTTTAGGGGGGACTAAGCATTTTGCGCGAATGTGAAAGCCCTGAGTTTATTTGTGTAAGTTAAAAATTGAGTTTTTATTTGTGTATAAGAGTTTAGCAATGTGTTTAAGTAAGATTGTGCAACTGTTTTAAGTTTAGGGGGGACTGTATATAAGAGTTTAGCAATGTGTTTAAGTAAGATTGTGCAACTGTTTTAAGTTTAGGGGGGACTAAGTATTTTGCGCGAATGTGAAAGCCCTGGGTTTATTTGTGTAAGTTAAAAATTGAGTTTTTATTTGTGTATAAGAGTTTAGCAATGTGTTTAAGTAAGATTGTGCAACTGTTTTAAGTTTAGGGGGGACTGTGTATAAGAGTTTAGCAATGTGTTTAAGTAAGATTGTGCAACTGTTTTAAGTTTAGGGGGGACTAAGTATTTTGCGCGAATGTGAAAGCCCTGGGTTTATTTGTGTAAGTTAAAAATTGAGTTTTTGTTTGTGTATAAGAGTTTAGCAATGTGTTTAAGTAAGATTGTGCAACTGTTTTAAGTTTAAGGGGGACTAAGTATTTTGCGCGAATGTGAAAGCCCTGGGTTTATTTGTGTAAGTTAAAAATTGAGTTTTTGTTTGTGTATAAGAGTTTAGCAATGTGTTTAAGTAAGATTGTGCAACTGTTTTAAGTTTAGGGGGGACTAAGTATTTTGCGCGAATGTGAAAGCCCTGGGTTTATTTGTGTAAGTTAAAAATTGAGTTTTTGTTTGTGTATAAGAGTTTAGCAATGTGTTTAAGTAAGATTGTGCAACTGTTTTAAGTTTAGGGGGGACTAAGTATTTTGCGCGAATGTGAAAGCCCTGGGTTTATTTGTGTAAGTTAAAAATTGAGTTTTTGTTTGTGTATAAGAGTTTAGCAATGTGTTTAAGTAAGATTGTGCAACTGTTTTAAGTTTAGGGGGGACTAAGTATTTTGCGCGAATGTGAAAGCCCTGGGTTTATTTGTGTAAGTTAAAAATTGAGTTTTTGTTTGTGTATAAGAGTTTAGCAATGTGTTTAAGTAAGATTGTGCAACTGTTTTAAGTTTAGGGGGGACTAAGTATTTTGCGCGAATGTGAAAGCCCTGGGTTTATTTGTGTAAGTTAAAAATTGAGTTTTTGTTTGTATATAAGAGTTTAGCAATGTATTTAAGTAAGATTGTGCAACAGTTTTAAGTTTAGGGGGGACTAAGTACAGATAGTGCCAGTCGTTGCACTATATGTAGTTATTGGGCCCCCACCACAATAGCTGAAAACTATTATGATGTTAAAAAATGAAATTTAATACAGAATACGAACAGATTCCCAGTACGTATTAAATTGCTTAAACCACTCAACTACTTTCCTTTATAGTATATTTACGAGTGTCAAATTAATGTTTGGAGTGTCAAACCCAACACAATATGGCTGAGGCCCCACTATTTAAACTTCTTTTCGTATTCTATAAAATATCACAGGTATTGTTAATGCTTGTAACGTTTATTACAAAAGATAGACATACATTTGATGCTATTTTTCATACTAAAATCTAATTTGAGGCCCGAAAAATATATCTATAAAATCTATAAACAGGTTAAAACCATACAAATGCAAGTATGCCTTTTTCACCAGTATTCAACAGAATACCACAGAAAATGGAATCTTTACTTTAGCTACAGAAAACGGAGCAAAGCCAAGGGGGGATGACTGGAATAAACAGTTTCCAACCTGACTCTTCTCGCACATAAACATGTCTTTCTTGACCTCATTTCAAATTATATAGAGTATTGAAAGCTCATTTTCCATAGCAAATATACTAAGGAACTCATTTTACGACTAGAACGCAAACTAGGACCCCTCATTCACATTCAAAACACGAGAATTATTGACTAAACATTTCCCCACTATTTATTTATTTATTTATTTATGCATATACAAGAATGTACATAAGGAATGTGAGGATACAATTATGGTAATTACAGTCTTGTAAAGCCACTAGCACGCGCAGCGTTTCGGGCAGGTCCTTAATCTAAGAAAATTTTAAGGAGGTAAATACTTGCAAAATTTATAGACAAAAAAATGATAACAGATTACATGGAATGAAAAAAAAAAAAAAAGATGAGAGAAAATTATAGGTACAGTATATTAAAGCACATAGGTAGCTATGATTGATTGCAATGACAGCTTAAAATGGTAGTTGACAACAAATTGGTAGGCACAATACAGCAGAAACAATATAAGATTGATTGCAATGACAGCTTGAATGGTAGTTGACAAAAATTGGTAGTCACAATACAGCATATGGCTAGCACATAAAAGAAGACAGCAATGAACACAATGATAAGGTTGTTTGATATTACATAAAAATTAGGAGATTGGGTACCACTAGGTACAGAGCAAATTTAAAGCTCAGTGTAGGAAACTAAATAGATGAAGTTAGGTACTTTTTGGTTTTGCTTTTAAATAAGGCAAAAGTTTTACAGTTTTTCAATTCACTAGGGAGTGAGTTCCATAGACTAGGTCCCTTAATTTGCATAGAGTGTTTACACAGATTAAGTTTGACCCTGGGGATATCAAAGAGATATTTATTTCTGGTGTGGTGATAATGGGTCCTATTACATCTGTCCAGGGAGAGTTTCAGAGCATGGTTTGCATTTAAGAACAGGGTTTTGTAAATGTAGTTGACACAAGAGAATGTGTGGAGGGAGTTAATATTTAGCAAGTTTAGAGATTTAAACAAGGGAGCTGAGTGTTGTCTGAAAGCAGAGTTAGTTATTATTCTGATAGCAGATTTTTGCTGTGTGATGATGGGCTTAAGGTGGTTTGCAGTGGTAGACCCCCATGCACAGATACCATAATTAAGATAGGGGTAGATTAGTGCATAATATAGTGAGAGGAGAGCAGAGTTAGGAACATAATATCTGATTTTGGAGAGTATACCAACTGTCTTAGAGACTTTCTTAGTTATGTGTTGAATGTGGGTGCTGAAATTGAGTCTCTTGTCTAGGAATAGGCCAAGAAACTTGCCATCATTTTTATTACTGATGTTAATGTTGTCTATCTGTAGCTGAGTTGCATTTGATGATTTGCTTCCAAATAAGATGTAGTAAGTCTTTTCGATGTTTAATGTTAGTTTGTTCGTTGACATCCATAAGTGGACTTTTTTTAATTCATTATTCACAACATTATTTAGTGTATGTGGGTTGAGGTTTGAGTAGATAAGGGTAGTATCGTCAGCAAACAATATAGGTTTGAGAATATTAGAGACATTAGGCAGATCGTTTATATATATAAGAAATAGAAGAGGTCCTAAGATGCTGCCCTGTGGCACTCCAACGGTAATTGGTAGAGTGGAAGAAGTTGTATCATTGACTATCAAGCACACAGGACTCTTTAAAGCTATCTTAACTTCTTTAAAACCCCAATATGACCCATCTCACATGCAGATCCTGTTCTATGACTCGCCCTTCATGTCAATGTACCCCACAGTATCATGCAAATTCAAGATAAGGCTTACTACACCTATATATCCAAAATGGTCTTTGTAAGGAATCTCGACCCCCCCTTATATGCTTGACCCCCACTGGGGGTTATCCACCTCTGACCATTACAGAAAATGGAGCTGTGCCCAAGGGCTCCCTATACTATTCAGTCATAGCCTCATTAAAGTACTCCAAAAACTTCTATATTCGCTTTCAACTGTGTTTCTTGGTTTGAATCTATTGAACATTCACCCTCTGACCCATTCAAAAGTAAGGGCCCCCAAATTGATACCGTAGTACTCTCGTAACACCCCCGGGACAAATCATGCATTTTTGCTCATGCCATTAAAATACTCCAAAAACGTGTATATGCCTTTCACCAGTGTATTTTTTGGTTTCCAACTATTGAACATTCATCCTCGGTACCTCTCATAAGTAGAGACCCCCTTCTTGAGGCCCTAGACTCATCTTAAAAGCTCGAGACGAATCGTGCAAAAAAACAGGTTAGGATAGGGCACCAGTTCCTCAGGTACACCATGGGTGGTGGTCCCCCCGGGACCCCAGGGGGGACCACCACCCCACCACCGCCAGCCAGCCAGGAGCGCGCTGACTGTGCCCTAACCTAACCACCTAAAACAAGAGGGATGGACGATCTGGCCCGCCAGGGTCAAGTTGGCATGGAAGTGCCCAACCGTTTCTGAATTTTTTTTACCTCAATCTGTCTCCTTATACACTACTACCGTCCAAGTGGTTGGGTGCCATTCCTTCCCCCCGTCCCATCCCAAATCCTTATCCTGACCCCTTCCCAGTGCTATATAGTAGTAATAGCATGGCGCTTTCCCCCTGATAGTTACCTTTCCTTCCCTTCAAAGAGCTAAAATTAATAACAAAGTATATTGACAATATTTATTAAATCATAAAAACTTATACCATTTTGTAATTTGTTAATACTACATTATACAAATTATTAATATTGAGAGTCATATAACTATGTATTGTGGAGCAGAGTGGCGCAGTGGAAGCGTGCTGGGCCCATAATCCCACTAGAGGTCCGTAGATCGAAACTACGCTCTGCTACAGTCTAATTTTTTCCTACCAGAACAAACCAAAATAAATGTTTTTATCTTTAATGAATGCAATCCATCCTGCGATCCATGTGGTGATCTCACTGATGTCAACAACTTTAAATCTATATCACCTCTGCCAAACTTGTCAAAAATATTTGAAAAACTAATCTGCAAGCAGCTTTACTCTTATCTAGCCAAACACAATATACAGTACTTAGCTCGTGTCAATATGGCTTCAGATTCCCAAAAAAGCACTAACGGTGCACTTATTAGTATCATTAACTTGATACATGCAGCTCTTGATAAAAATGAGTTCCCTGTTGGGTTATTTGTGGACCTGCGTAAGGGTTTTGACACTGTGAATCACCAAAACCTTCTTCTTAAATTACATCATATTGAGTCAGAGGACACTCCCTGTAATACCTTAAGTCTTACCTTACTGACAGGCTTCAGTATGTTTCTGTGAATAATTCAATTTCTCCCACCCTTCCCTTCAACATTGGTGTTCCTCAGGGCAGCATATTTGGCCCTCTCCTCTTTCTCATCTACATTTATTTATTTATTTTATTTATTTATGCATATACAAGAATGTACATAAGGAATGTGAGGATACAATTATGGTAATTACAGTCTTGTAAAGCCACTAGCACGCGCAGCGTTTCGGGCAGGTCCTTAATCTAAGAAAATTTTAAGGAGGTAAATACTTGCAAAATTTATAGACAAAAAAATGATAACAGATTACATGGAATGAAAAAAAAAAAAAAAGATGAGAGAAAATTATAGGTACAGTATATTAAAGCACATAGGTAGCTATGATTGATTGCAATGACAGCTTAAAATGGTAGTTGACAACAAATTGGTAGGCACAATACAGCAGAAACAATATAAGATTGATTGCAATGACAGCTTGAATGGTAGTTGACAAAAATTGGTAGTCACAATACAGCATATGGCTAGCACATAAAAGAAGACAGCAATGAACACAATGATAAGGTTGTTTGATATTACATAAAAATTAGGAGATTGGGTACCACTAGGTACAGAGCAAATTTAAAGCTCAGTGTAGGAAACTAAATAGATGAAGTTAGGTACTTTTTGGTTTTGCTTTTAAATAAGGCAAAAGTTTTACAGTTTTTCAATTCACTAGGGAGTGAGTTCCATAGACTAGGTCCCTTAATTTGCATAGAGTGTTTACACAGATTAAGTTTGACCCTGGGGATATCAAAGAGATATTTATTTCTGGTGTGGTGATAATGGGTCCTATTACATCTGTCCAGGGAGAGTTTCAGAGCATGGTTTGCATTTAAGAACAGGGTTTTGTAAATGTAGTTGACACAAGAGAATGTGTGGAGGGAGTTAATATTTAGCAAGTTTAGAGATTTAAACAAGGGAGCTGAGTGTTGTCTGAAAGCAGAGTTAGTTATTATTCTGATAGCAGATTTTTGCTGTGTGATGATGGGCTTAAGGTGGTTTGCAGTGGTAGACCCCCATGCACAGATACCATAATTAAGATAGGGGTAGATTAGTGCATAATATAGTGAGAGGAGAGCAGAGTTAGGAACATAATATTCAGATTCAGATTCAGATGTTTATTCAGGTAAGGTATATACATACAAGTGATGTTACATTAATGGATTGATATATAGATAGAGCTAGTACATACAATGCCTAAAGCCACTATTACGCAATGCGTTTCGGGCAAGAAAACATTAATATCTAGAACTTAATACTAATTGAGCATAAAGAATAAAAGATGTTGAGAACAAATACAAATAAAGATAAAAAAAAAAGGGGGAACATGACTGAAAAAGCAGCACAAATACAATAGGTTGACAAACAGTGTTGAATAAAAAAAAAAAAAAAAAAAAAAAAAAAAAAAAAAAAAAAAAAAAAAAAAAATAACAGACATGGGTTGACAATAGAGGAGTGAGGTAGATATCTGATTTTGGAGAGTATACCAACTGTCTTAGAGACTTTCTTAGTTATGTGTTGAATGTGGGTGCTGAAATTGAGTCTCTTGTCTAGGAATAGGCCAAGAAACTTGCCATCATTTTTATTACTGATGTTAATGTTGTCTATCTGTAGCTGAATTGCATTTGATGATTTGCTTCCAAATAAGATGTAGTAAGTCTTTTCGATGTTTAATGTTAGTTTGTTCGTTGACATCCATAAGTGGACTTTTTTTAATTCATTATTCACAACATTATTTAGTGTATGTGGGTTGAGGTTTGAGTAGATAAGGGTAGTATCGTCAGCAAACAATATAGGTTTGAGAATATTAGAGACATTAGGCAGATCGTTTATATATATAAGAAATAGAAGAGGTCCTAAGATGCTGCCCTGTGGCACTCCAACGGTAATTGGTAGAGTGGAAGAAGTTGTATCATTGATGGTTACATATTGGTGTCTGTCACTAAGATAGGATCGGATGTAGTCAAGGGCAAGGCCTCGGATTCCATAATGCTGGAGTTTAAATAAGAGGTAGTTGTGATTAACAGTATCAAAGGCTTTTCTTAGGTCAATGAAGAGTCCAATCGGAAACTCATTTTTGTCAAGGGCTGAGTAGATAATGTCAAGGAGACTAATGATTGCATCATTGGTGCTCTTTTGGGACCGGAAGCCAAACTGGCAGGGGCTGAGTATGTCGAATTTTACGAGGTAGGAATAGAGCTGTTTGTAAATAATTTTTTCAAATATTTTTGATAGAATGGGTAGATTTGATATTGGTCTATAATTGTTTATGTCCGCCGGATTGCCTCCTTTATGGACTGGCGTTACTCTTGCTTTTTTGAGGATATCAGGGAAGGTGTGATACTCTATAGATTTGTTGAACAGTAGTGCTATGGGTGGGGCAAGGGCATGGGAGGCTCTCTTGTACACAATGGACGGAATTTCACTGGTGTTCCCTGCCTTGGTTTTTAGAGAGTGTATGATGGACACAACATCTGCCGGGCTGATTGGTGAAAGGAGAAGAGAGTTTGGATAGCTGCCTGAGAGATATGTGTTAATATGTGTCTGAGTCTGTGGGATTTTACTGGCAAGATTAGCACCAACCGATGAAAAGAAACTATTAAATTCATTTGCCATTTCTAAATCAGTTGACGGTATATCCCCATCCTTGTAGAGTTTTATTTGGTTATGTGAGTGTTGTTTAGTTCCTAGGATACTAGAGATAGTTTTCCAAGTGTTTTTCATGTTACCTTTTGCTTCATTGAATCTATTCACATAATATGCAAGTTTTGCCTTTCTTATGATACTGGTAAGCATTGATGAGTACCTTTTAGCTACTTCCCTTGAAACTAGGCCAATCCTAACTTTCTTTTCATATTCATGTTTCTTGTTGATTGAGTTGAGAATGCCATTTGTGAGCCATGGATTGTTTAATCTTTTGTCAGTTATTTGCTTTGTAAGAAGGGGACAATGAAGGTTGTAGAGGCTTAGAGTTTTGGAGAGGAAGAGGTTAGCTAATGAATTTATATCATGGGTATTATTGAATTCAGAATCCCAGTTAATATTGTGAAGTGCCTCTGTAAGATTGTCTAAAGCTGATTCACTGTGTAGCCTAAATGAAAATTTCTTGCTTTTTGGTGGTGTTATGTCCATGTTCGCTATGAGAAAGGTAGGATAGTGGTCAGTTGTTCTGTCGTAGATTATACCAGATACAAGGGGAGCTGTTATGTTTGTCCATATGTGGTCCAAGGTAGTGGCTGATGTTTGAGTGACTCGGGTAGGTTTGGTGATAGTGGGGATTAGCATACAGGAGTTCATGCTGTTAAGGAAATAGTCAACTTGAGAGCAGTTTTGTTGACCCAGGTCAATATTAAAGTCTCCTCCCAGAATGATGTGGTTTTTGTTGAGATTGTTGTTTATAATAAGATTCCTTAGGTTGTCTGAGAAAGAAGCTATGTTAGTATTAGGAAATCTATAGATGGCTCCAATAGTCAAAGAGGATTTAAGGGATTTAATTGTAAACTGAGCAAAAGTATATCCGCAGTAGTCATCTCTGTCACTAATAACACTGTTGCAGATAAATGTATCTCGGTAATATATAGCTGTGCCACCACCTTTTTTATTAGGCCTACAGTTATGAATGGCTTTATAACCAGCTAAGTTGTAGAGTTGGGTATAGTCTTTATTTAGCCAAGTTTCTGTTAAAATAATGAACGATAGGTTAGTACCTAGTGCTGTGAGTAGTGCATTTAAATCGTCAAAATGTTTACCAAGTGATCTAACATTTTGGTTATAAACTGATAGATAGGTGCTATTTTGGAGTTTGTTTTTAGCCTGGTGTGCTGTGAAATACTTACAATAATGATGATCAATGTGCTGGTTGGTATAGATATGAGACAGAAGATTTTGATCAGGATCAATATCAGTGTGCATAGAGATGCAGAGGGATCACGATACAAGATACACGATAAAGCAAAACACAAGAATAAGAGCAGATACAATAAAATAGTAACAATTTAGAAGTAAAATAAAGATCCAATAGATAGCCAGGGAGGACACAGAAGTTACATAAAATAAAACACAAAAAATCAGTAGAGACTGACAATATAAATGTAAAATAAAAAATAATAAGAAAAATAATAATAATCATAAAAAAATGATCTTGAAGATAATTAGCTTAGTAATGGTTAATTAACAGGGTAATAAAAAGCCCTAGGTTTAGTGACAAGGGGATTAACTAAGAACAAATAATTAAGAGTATAAAACAGGCAAAGATGACAAACAAAAAATAAAGTAAAAATTAAAATAAAAATAAAAATAAACACCTTTGTAAAGGAAAGGCAGAGCTAAAGTACACTTTGGTTGTATGTGAGACTACAAATTATGTTCTGGTTATTCAGCTGATATCCCACAGTCATCCAGGAAAGAAGTGAGGTGTGCTTCAGTGGTTATGACATAAGTTTTTCCAGAGTCAGTCTTCCTAGCTATTATTTTACCATCGCGCACAAAACAATGTTTAATAGCAGTGACCTTGATAATAATAATGACCTTCCAAATGCCTCTCAACACCTCACACCAATTCTATTTGCTGACGACACAACCTTCATTTATTCCAGTCCTGACTCCCTTGCTCTAAATGTCACAGTGAATACTGAACTAAATAAAGTCCATCTCTGTCTAACTGCCAACAAACTCACCCTTAACATTGACAAAACTTTCTATATTCTGTTTGGCAATAAATCCTCAAATCAAATTAATCTCAGGATAAACAATATCCAAATTTGTAACAAAGTAAATGGCAAATTCCTGGGTGTTCTCATAGACACAAGCTGAATTTCCAAGGAACACATTCTAAATATATAAAAAAAAGTTTCGAAAACTGTTGGCATTCTTTCTAAGATCAGATATTATGTTCCTCGCCCTTCCCCGGTGAAGCACTATTACTCTCTCATCTATCCTTATCTCAATTATGGTATTTGTGCTTGGGGTTCTACTACACAAAATCATTTACGCCTTCTAATTATTCAACACAAAGCTGCTATTAGAACAATATCTGACTCTGGCCCCAAACATCACTCGGTACCCTTACTCAAATCTCTGAATATGTTAGATATTAAGTCACTGCACATCCTCTCATGTGTACTCAATATATTTAAAACTCTGAACTGCAATGTCAATCCTGAACTTAGAAGCTTCCTAGAAGGTTGTAACAGAACTCATGGGCATCGCACCAGAAACAAATACCTATTTGATATTCCAAGAGTGCGACTTAACCAAACTAGAAATGCCCTACAAATCAAGGGACCCAGAATGTGGAAATGACCTCCCAAATCATGTCAAAGACTGTACCTCCCTCAGCCAGTTTAAGAATAAAACCAAGTACTCCCTAATTAACTCCATGTAACCTACCTTACCCTCTAAATGTCAACCCATGTCGTGCTATTTTTTTTAAACAATGCTGTTTGTTCATCAACTTGTACAATTTCTGATTTCTGCCATGTCCCCCCCCCCCTTTTTTATTTTTTTATTCCTTGTTTCAACATAATTTATACAAAATCCCAATTACTTTTAAGTTTTATTCTAAGTTTTTCCCTCCATACCTTGCTTAAAACGCTATGCGTACTAGTGGCTCTAGGTATTGTATGTACTAGCTCTATTTATAAATCCAACATTATGTTTGTAAATCAACTATTTATGTACTTTCCTGAATAAAATTTACTTTACTTTACTTTACTTATTTTACCAGTCACAGAAGACAAACGACCCTGCCAACGGGCAAGGATTGAGGAATGAATAACTGGGTAGAAGTGTTTCTTTCAGTAAAGAAGTGTTTAGAAGAAAATGTTTCTTTCACCCTAATGCCCCTGTTACCTAGCAGTCAATAGGTACTTGGGAGTTAGACAGCTTCTACGGGCTGCTTCCTGGGGGTGTGGAACAATAAGGAGGCCAGGTCGAGGACTGGGCTGCGAGGACGCTAAGCCCCGAAATCATCTCAAAATAACCTCAAGATAACCTATTGGATAGTCTAGGAGAGGGAATGTACTCCTGAACGGAGCATCTGGCATCTGGCATCAGCAAGAATTATAGAAAGCAGAAGAGTCCTACTATGAAAAGTGATCTTCACAATTTATTTATTTATTTATATATATACAATTAAGAAGGTACATTGGGATTGTGCGGATACATAGCATAGCAATTACATTCTTGTAAAGCCACTAGTACGCGCAGCGTTTCGGGCAGGTCCTTAATCTAAGAAAATTTTAAGTAGGTAAATATTTGCAAAATTTATAAAAATTATAACAGTTACATAGCAAGAAAAAAAATAAAAATTGAGAGAAAATTATAGGCATATTAAAGCACATAGGTAGCTCAGATTGATTGCAATGACAGCTTGAATGGTAGTTTAACAAAACTTAGCAGGCACAATACAGCCAATGGCTAGCACATAAAAGAAGACAGCAATGAACACAATGATAAAGTTGTTTGGATTAAGTACATAAAGATTGGGAGATTGGGTAACACTAGATACAGAGCAAATTTAAAGCTCAGTATAGGAAACTACGAAGATGAAATTAGGTACTTTTTGTTTTTGTTTTTAAATGACGCAAAAGTTTGACAGCTTTTCAATTCACTAGGGAGTGAGTTCCATAGACTAGGTCCCTTAATTTGCATAGTGTTTACACAGATTAAGTTTGATCCTGGGGATATCAAAGAGATATTTATTTCTGGTGTGGTGATAATGGGTCCTATTACATCTGTTCAGGGAGAGTTTCAGAGCAGGATTTGCATGGTTGCGAAGAGGCTGGTGACGACCACGAAAGGCTTGGGTTAATGTATCAACCTGGAGGACAGAATGGCCTTGGGCTGCAAGGATATGTTTAATATCCTCATGGCAGTCTTTCAGGTCCCTAACACCAGCCGCAACATAGTGCGGGCGGATAACAGTGACAATACTGACATTTAACCGCGCATTTTTGGAGATCCCAACAGGGGTCTCCCCAATGCTGGACAATATGGCTAAGTGGGCAGCTGCTTCCTGAGAAGGAGCAGCAATGACACATGAACCAGTACGGGTTAAAAGAAACAGAGGTATCCACTGAATCAACGAGGTGTTTATGGAGGAAGAAATCATCAGACTGTGTAGAATCCAAATGGTTAAGATGAAAGTATTTAGTCCACGTAGCAGGGCCAAACAAGGTGTGGAACATATTAGCACTGGCAGGAATCATGCAAAATGCAGCTGTGGGGGGTTGGGGGGTTGGAACGAAGTACCCCCAGTAAGAGGGGGGTTACCTTGAGGTGCTTCCGGGGCTTAGCGTCCCCGCGGCCCGGTCGTCGACCAGGCCTCCTGGTTGCTGGACTGATCAACCAGGCTGTTGGACGCGGCTGCTCCCAGCCTGACGTATGAGTCACAGCCTGGTTGATCAGGTATCCTTTGGAGGTTCTTATCCAGTTCTCTCTTGAACACTGTGAGGGGATTGCCAGTTATGCCCCTTATGTGTAGCGGAAGCGTGTTGAACAGTCTCGGGCCTCTGATGTTGATAGAGTTCTCTCTCAGAGTACCAGTTGCACCTCCGCTTTTTAACGGGGGTATTCTGCACATCCTGCCATGTCTTCTGGTCTCATGTGATGTTATTTCTGTGTGCAGGTTTGGGACCAGCCCCTCTAATATTTTCCACGTGTAAATTATTATGTATCTCTCCCGCCTGCGCTCAAGGGAGTACAGATTTAGGCTCTTTAGTCGGTCCCAATAGTTTAGGTGTTTTACTGAGTGGAATCTAGCAGTAAAGGATCTCTGCACGCTCTCCAGGTCAGCAATTTCTCCAGCTTTGAAAGGGGCTGTCATTGTGGAGCAGTACTCCACTCTAGAGAGCACAAGCGTTTTGAAAAGTGTCATCATCGGTATAGCATCTCTAGTGTGAAAAGTTCTTGTTATCCAACCTGTCATTTTTCTTCCAGTTGTGATGGATACTTTATTGTGTTCTTTAAAGGTAAGGTCTTCCGACATGAGTACACCCAGATCCTTTACATTGCCTTTACGTTCTATGCTATGTTTTGCCTGAGTTTTGTACGTGGTTTCCGATTTTATATTTTCATTTTTTCCATAGCGCATGAGCTGGAACTTATCTTCGTTAAACACCATACTATTTTCTGTAGCCCATAGAAAGACCTGATCTACATCTGACTGGAGGTTTGCCGTGTCCTCTATGTTGCCTACTCTCATGAAGATCCTAGTGTCATCTGCAAAGGATGATACAGTGCTATAGGTTGTGTTCTTGTCTATGTCCGATATGAGGATGAGAAAAAGTACTGGAGCAAGCACAGTACCCTGGGGGACTGAGCTCTTCACGGTTGATGGGCTGGATTTTATTTTGTTGACTATTACACATTGGGTTCTGTTGGTCAGGAAATTGTAGATCCATCTGCCTATTTTTCCGGTAATTCCTTTTGAACGCATTTTATGTGCAATAACGCCATGGTCACATTTATCAAAAGCTTTTGCGAAATCTGTGTAAATTACATCAGCGTTTTGTTTGTCTTCCATAGCATCTAATGCCATATCATAGTGGTCCAGCAACTGCGACAGGCAAGATCGCCCTGTTCTGAAACCATGTGGGGGGGGGGGGGGGGCGTTAAAAGGTGATGAGGTGGTCATCCCTGGGGTCGTATAGAGCTCAACCCTACCACAGAGGTGGGAGGGGACCGGAGGGGGTTAATCAAGAGGGTCAAAGGAGTAGCTTGGTCTGGGCCCAATGTAGCGGGGGCTAAAGAGCCCAATCTTCCAACACAGTCCACCTCGGGGGCTTGTTCGCCCACCCCACGAGCCTGGGGGAAGTTATAAGAGGATCATTCAGTGGCACAGGAATGAGCAGGAAATAATTTAATTTACGAATAAACTCCCATACCCACCATGGAAACACAATTAGAAGATAGAACACCCGACAAGATGGGACCCCCCCTCCCTAGGGGTGCATCATGAGTATACTCCCCGCAATCATCACCTTAAGAACCGTCAGTCCGTCGAAATCGAGTTCAGCAACGAAGGTGAGGATTGACAATAAAAGAGTCCCCTCCCTCGCAACGTCGGGTACCACAGTTCTACGGGTGAAAGTGTGCCTCCCCAAACATCCGGGCGTCAAAACAGAAGATGTTCGAAAGAATAATGAAGCATGCAAAAGATCGGCGAGAAATTATAATTAGAAAGAAGAAGAGGGGAAGGCTAAACGAAATATAAGGAAGAGGAAACAGCATCCAGCGTGATTAGTGAAGATGGCAGAGGACTGTCCCGTGGAGCATCACACCCTGGCTGCTGCCCACTAAGCCCCTCTCACGAAAGGACAATGGGATATGTCCTTTAGAAGCATAAGGCTACTAAAGGACCGAGGAAATGCTGTCCCATGGAGCATCACACTCTGACAGCAGCTCACCAAGCCTCCTCACGTCAACAACGGGCAGGAATGTGAAGTGGTGACGGTAGGAGACCAACTCCATCGTCACCCGGCGTTAAACCCTAAACTACTGCAGCAGACAACGACTGTCAAGTGGAAGGCAGTACAGGGGCTATGCTGACCCAAACCAACACTGCTGCAACCCTACCAACAGCCATGTTAACTCTGCCTCAGGGGAAAAGGAAACTACTAGTCAGGGGCTGTTTTATAATGGTTCCCAGAAAACCTTTGTCACACAGAGAGCTGAACAAATGGAATTCAAACCAGTGATGCAGGTCACCCTGAAAATACTTAGGTTTTTATCCAACAGTGAACCTAAACCCTACAACATAGTCAAACCCTACATTCCCTTGGGTGGTTACCTCAGACCTGTATTCCCTATAGTCGTGGACACAATCCCATCTGACCTACATGTACCAGGTCTAGGGATCACAAT
This sequence comes from Procambarus clarkii, assembly GCF_040958095.1. Taxonomy (NCBI): domain Eukaryota; kingdom Metazoa; phylum Arthropoda; class Malacostraca; order Decapoda; family Cambaridae; genus Procambarus; species Procambarus clarkii. The sequence continues at coordinate 51,523,334 of NC_091164.1, read as the reverse complement.
TAAACATTAAAACAGCAGCGAGTCAAATTAGCTGACCCATAAAACAAATCTGACCATATCAAAGATATAGGAGTGTTAATTGGGTCAGATTATTATAAATTCATCTCTGGCAAACACCAATTGCACGGGATGACCATACTGAACTCTGCAGGTGGAAAGTCCCATTGTGTGAAGAGAACTAGAATGGTGGAGATGTGATTATAAACTAGTGGAGAAAGGGGGGAACTCCTCCCATTGTGTGAAGAGAACTAGAATGGTGGAGATGTGATTATAAACTAGTGAAGATATTGACTTATACGTTTCACCTTTTTTAAACCGGGTTTTTCCCTATAACCCCTGTCCACTCCCACAGCAGTACACAGGTGCATATAGTTACAAAAGCAGTGTGTAAACAATAGGCTGGGTTGATATATTTGGAGGACCGTGTGAAGCCCAGACTGTTACTGGGTCTCAGCCAGCAAGGGTGTCGCCACGCTGCCAGATGCATCAGTGTAAACATTACCCCAACATCCCATTGGAGTGTTTAAGGCACTCAACAACGGGTCGTTAGCAGTGTCTCCTATGACCAACTGCTCATACCTTTCCATGCATGTAATATTCTTTTGTCTTGGTGTCGAGAATGACTGATCTTAATTACCTCAGGGAATGTTATTGATGAACAATCGTCAAGGGACTTACCAATATTAGACATATATGTGCAAGTTAGTGTACCCATTTATTGTTGTACATTATGTGGAGTGTTTGACCATATGTTGATTTATTGGTAACTATTTTTGCCCAGGAAGTGAAGGTTATGTGGTGAAGATATTGAGCACATTAGTTGTATGTACAGTTTTGGCCAGGAGGTGAAGGTTATGTGGTGAAGATATTGAGCTCATGGGGACATTAGCTGTATGTACAGTTTTGGTCAGAAGGTGAAGGTTATGTGGTGAAGATATCGAGCACATTAGATATATGTACAGTTTTGACCAAAGGTTCACCTCAGTTACAGAGGAGATAGTCACGATGTGGGGTTTTCTATTTTGCTTTCCCGACTGCAATGCGTACGTCGCCAATGTACATGTGGCAGACGCTTCACGAAGCTGTCGGAATCAGCAGAGAAAATACGAAAGCAACTGTACAGGGCCTGGGAGCATGGTCAAGTTAAGAGTCCTTGAGAGTCTCTTCTCAGACTAGCCTCACCTGGTAAAGTTAAGAGTCCTTGAGGGGTCTCTTCTCAGACTAGCCTGACCTGGTCAAGTTAAGAGTCCTTGAGGGGTCTCTTCTCAGACTAGCCTCACCTGGTCAAGTTAAGAGTCCTTGAGAGTCTCTTCTCAGACTAGCCTCACCTGGTCAAGTTAAGAGTCCTTGAGGGGTCTCTTCTCAGACTAGCCTCACCTGGTCAAGTTAAGAGTCCTTGAGAGTCTCTTCTCAGACTAGCCTCACCTGGTCAAGTTAAGAGTCCTTGAGAGTCTCTTCTCAGACTAGCCTCACCTGGTCAAGTTAAGAGTCCTTGAGGGGTCTCTTCTCAGACTAACCTCACCTGGTCAAGTTAAGAGTCCTTGAGGGGTCTCTTCTCAGACTAGCCTCACCTGGTCATGGTCCATGTTGATCATTGGAATCTCCTCAATGCGTGAAACACTTTAAGGGACTCCTAGGGTCCTCATCACATTTATAGTTTAGAGAATAATAGGCAACTCGGTGTTGAAGACACTTAGAGCTGAAGGCTTGAGTAAATAGTTGGCAGTATTCAGAAGTGGTTCAACGGAAACACCGCATAAAGCTTAACAGTAGTTTATTTACTAACTTAATCACTAATACAAAGGGTGCTTGATTTACTTTAGATTGGCGTCAGAAAGACTATGGTTGCATTAGCGACACTCTTGACGTCTGGCTAAACGATTCGGATCCACTCGTGGAGAAACACCTAACTTAACACAATTGACAGCCAATCATTAACACGGCAAACCTAACTGCCGGTGTGGAGAGGGATCACAAGCGTTCCAACTGGATACTTGGGTAATGATGATGCACAATAAATCACACTAGCACTGTCAATGGGACAGGCAATAACATGCACAATAATAAAATCATACAATAACTAAATGTGTGGTGTATGTGAAGCTCACATTCACAGACGAGTGTAATGTTGTGATACCACACAGATAAACACGCATACACCGTCGGGTGTCTAGGTCTCCACCTATACCTGTGCCAGGTATAATAAGGTGAGAACTGTGGTTGATCCCTCAGATCAACACAGACACAATAATACAATAACATGATCTTGTACTTACAGGTAGGCTACCTCTCTTATTCACTCACTCACTCAGGCACATTTATGCAAGAACTCGTAGGTGGTCTGACGGCTGGTTTCGCTTGTTCTGACGTGAGACCATTGGCCACAGGCTTTCCCACAAACCGTACTTGACACGGAGGGTACTCGCAGGAGGGTGCGCTGTATGTCTAACAGACACAGGAACACACTTGATGGCACTGGCGGTGATTAAGGGTGGTGACGTCACGTGGTACAGTGAGGCAGGGAGGCTGGCGGCTCGAGGCTAGCTACATGCTCTTGACAGTGGCGGCTGCAGGTTATATGGGACCATGCGGTACACTGTGGTAAAATCACACACAGATTACTTAGGCAGCGGCACTCCTTAGTTCACTCTAGGTCACTCACAACTATCTCAATTTGTCACCAGGGTTTACCTGATACCAGTCTGTTTCGCTCTGGTGATTTTATATAAATATATATAAATATATATATATATATATATATATATATATATATATATATATATATATATATATATATACATATATATATATATATATATATATATATATATATATATATATATATATATATATATATATATGTCGTACCTAATAGCCAGAACGCACTTCTCAGCCAACTATGCATGGCCCAATTTGCATAATAAGCCAAGTTTTCATGAATTAATGTTTTTTCGACTACCTAACCTACCTAACCTAACCTAACCTAACTTTTTCTGCTACCTAACCTAACCTAACCGATAGAGATAGGTTAGGTTAGGTTAGGTAGGGTTGGTTAGGTTCGGTCATATATCTACGTTAATTTTAACTCCAATAAAAAAAATTGACCTCATACGTAATGAATTGGGTAGCTTTATCATTTCATAGGAAAAAAATTAGAAAAAATATATTAATTCAGGAAAACTTGGCTTATTAGGCAAATCGGGCCTTGAATAGTAGGCTGAGAAGTGCGTTCTGGCTATTAGGTACGACATATATATATATATATATATATATATCCTTTTCATCAGAAATGTTGGTGATGTATGCTCGTGCTGCATGGGCAGCCGCTTCACAGCCT
>NC_091164.1:51367497-51514997 GCF_040958095.1 Procambarus clarkii | reverse complement strand
GTGTGGTCATAACACCACCTCACACCCATATGGTAATATCACAACACACCACGGACCAGTATGGTAATATCACAACACACCATGGTCCAGTATGGTAATATCACAACACACCATGGACCAGTATGGTAATATCACAACACACCATGGTCCAGTATGGTAATATCACAACACACCATGGACCAGTATGGTAATATCACAACACACCATGGACCAGTATGGTAATATCACAACACACCATGGTCCAGTATGGTAATATCACAACACACCATGGACCAGTATGGTAATATCACAACACACCATGGTCCAGTATGGTAATATCACAACACACCATGGACCAGTATGGTAATATCACAACACACCATGGACCAGTATGGTAATATCACAACACACCATGGTCCAGTATGGTAATATCACAACACACCATGGACCAGTATGGTAATATCACAACACACCATGGACCAGTATGGTAATATCACAACACATCATGGACCAGTATAGTAATATCACAACACACCATGGTCCAGTATGGTAATATCACAACACACCATGGTCCAGTATGGTAATATCACAACACACCATGGTCCAGTATGGTAATATCACAACACACTATGGACCAGTATGGTAATATCACAACACACCATGGTCCAGTATGGTAATATCACAACACACCATGGACCAGTATGGTAATATCACAACACACCATGATCCAGTATGGTAATATCACAACACACCATGGACCAGTATGGTAATATCACAACACATCATGGACCAGTATAGTAATATCACAACACACCATGGTCCAGTATGGTAATATCACAACACACCATGGTCCAGTATGGTAATATCACAACACACCATGGACCAGTATGGTAATATCACAACACACCATGGACCAGTATGGTAATATCACAACACACCATGGTCCAGTATGGTAATATCACAACACACCATGATCCAGTATGGTAATATCACAACACACCATGGTCCAGTATGGTAATATCACAACACACCATGATCCAGTATGGTAATATCACAACACACCATGGTCCAGTATGGTAATATCACAACACACCTGAGTGATTGTGAGGTGATGGTGATATAGCAGTGATAGTAATATAATAAAGATAGTGTGATAGTGATATTGAGGTGATGATAGTGAGGTGATGGTAATATATCTGTGATAGTGAGGTTATCTTGAGGTTATCTTGAGATAATTTCGGGGCTTTTTAGTGTCCCCGCGGCCCGGTCCTCGACCAGGCCTCCACCCCCAGGAAGCAGCCCGTGACAGCTGACTAACACCCAGGTACCTATTTTACTGCTAGGTAACAGGTGCATAGGGTGAAAGAAACTCTGCCCATTGTTTCTCGCCGGCGCCTGGGATCGAACCCAGGACCACAAGTCCAGCATGCTGTCTGCTCGGCGACCGGCTCCTTAGTGAGGTGATATAGCAGTGATAGTGAGGCGATGATGATATGACAGTGATGGTGTGGTGATGGTGATATAGCAGTGATGGTGAGGTAGTGGTGCTGTAAAAGTGATAGTGATATATCAGAAAATGTAAGGAGGAAATATATCAGAATGAGGTGATATGACCCCAAATGTGGGTCCTGAGGTGATGGTGATATATAGAGGTGATAGTGAAGCTATAGTGATACAGCAATGATAGGTTGCAGTATTGAGAAGGTATAGCATTGATGGTGATACAGCCATGTTTGTCAGGCATATGATACCAAAGTATAAATACCAAAGTGTTAAATACCAAAGATAGTGAAGTTATGATGATATAGTGATAAAGGTGTGTCCTTAAATTACATTGGTATCATAACACGCAGTCAATGGTGATGCACGAGTGATAGTGATGGTGGTGGTACAGTGAACTAGAGTGGCAGCACAACACCACAGTAGTGATGGTGGTGGTACAGTGAACTAGAGTGGCAGCACAACACCACAATAGTGATGGTGGTGGTACAGTGAGCTAGAGTGGCAGCACAACACCACAGTAGTGATGGTGATGGTACAGTGAACTAGAGTGGCAGCACAAGACCACAGTAGTGGTGGTACAGTGAACTAGAGTGGCAACACAACCCTTCAGTAGTGATGGTGATGGTACAGTGAACTATAGTGGCAGCACAACACCACAGTAGTAATAGTGATGGTACAGTGAACTAGAGTGGCAGCACTAAATCACAGTTGTGATAGTGACGGTACAGTGAACTAGAGTGGCAGCACTACACCCCATTAGTGATGGTGATGGTACAGTGAACTAGAGTAGCAGCACAATACCACAGTAGTGATGGTACAGTGAAGCAAAGTGGCAGCACAACAACACAGTAGGGATAGTGAAGGTACAGTGACCTAGAGTGGCAGCACAACACCACAGTAATGATGGTGATGGTACAGTGAACTAGAGTGTCAGCACAATACCACAGTAGTGATGGTACAGTGAACTAGAGTGGCAACACAACCCTTCAGTAGTGATGGTGATGGTACAGTGAACTATAGTGGCAGCACAACACCACAGTAGTGATGGTACAGCGAACTAAAGTGGAAGCACAACACCACAGTAGTGATGGTGATTGTACAGTGAACTGGCAGCCCAACACCACAGTAGTGATGGTGGTGGTACAGTGAAGCAGAATGGCAACACAACACCACAGTAGTGATGGTGATGGTACAGTGAACTGGCAGCACAACACCACAGTAGTGATGGTGGTGGTACAGTGAACTAGAGTGGTAGCACAATACCACAGTAGTGATGGTGGTGGTACAGTGAACTAGAGTGGCAGCACAACCCTTCAGTAGTGATGGTGATGCTACAGTGAACTAGAGTGGCAGCACAACAACACAGTAGTAATGGTACAGTGAACTAGAGTGGCAGCACAACACCACAGTCGTGATGGTGATGGTACAGTGAACTGGCAGCCCAACACCACAGTAGTGATGGTGGTGGTACAGTGAACTAGAGTGGCAGCACAACACCACAGTAGTGATGGTGGTGGTACAGTGAACTAGAGTGGCAGCACAACACCACAGTAGTGATGGTGGTGGTACAGTGAACTAGAGTGGCAGCACAACACCACAGTAGTGATGGTGGTGGTACAGTGAACTAGAGTGGCAGCACAACACCACAGTAATGATGGTGGTGGTACAGTGAACTAGAGTGGCAGTACAACACCACAGTAGTGATGGTGGTGGTACAGTGAACTAGAGTGGCAGCACACCACAGTAGTGATGGTACAGTGAACTAGAGTGGCAGCACAACACCACAGTAGTGATGGTGGTGGTACAGTGAACTAGAGTGGCAGCACAACACCACAGTAGTGACGGTGATGGTACAGTGAACTAGAGTGGCAGCACAACACCACAGTAGTGATGGTGGTGGTACAGTGAACTAGAGCGGCAGCACAACACCACAGTAGTGACGGTGATGGTACAGTGAACTAGAGTGGCAGCACAACACCACAGTAGTGATGGTACAGTGAACTAGAGTGGCAGCAAAACACCACAGTAGTGATGGTGGTGGTACAGTGAATTAAAGTGGCACCTCAACGCCACAGTAGTGATAGTGAAGGTACAGTGAACTAGAGTGGCAGCACAACACCACAGTAGTGATGGTGGTGGTACAGTGAACTAGAGTGGCAGCACAACACCACAGTAGTGATGGTGGTGGTACAGTGAACTAGAGTGGCAGCACAACACCACAGTAGTAATAGTGGTGGTACAGTGAACTAGAGTGGCAGCACAACACCACAGTAGTGATGGTGGTGGTACAGTGAACTAGAGTGGGAGCACAACACCACAGTAGTGATGGTGGTGGTACAGTGAACTAGAGTGGCAGCACAACACCACAGTAGTGATGGTACAGTGAACTAGAGTGGCAGCAAAACACCACAGTAGTGATGGTACAGTGAACTAGAGTGGCAGCAAAACACCACAGTAGTGATGGTGGTGGTACAGTGAACTAGAGTGGGAGCACAACACCACAGTAGTGATGGTGGTGGTACAGTGAACTAGAGTGGCAGCACAACACCACTGTAGTGATGGTGGTGGTACAGTGAACTAGAGTGGCAGCACAACACCACAGTAGTGATGGTGGTGGTACAGTGAACTAGAGTGGCAGCACAACACCACAGTAGTAATAGTGGTGGTACAGTGAACTAGAGTGGCAGCACAACACCACAGTAGTGATGGTGGTGGTACAGTGAACTAGAGTGGGAGCACAACACCACAGTAGTGATGGTGGTGGTACAGTGAACTAGAGTGGCAGCACAACACCACTGTAGTGATGGTGGTGGTACAGTGAACTAGAATGGCAACACAACACCACAGTAGTGATGGTGGTGGTACAGTGAACTAGAGTGGCAGCACAACCCTTCAGTAGTGATGGTGATGCTACAGTGAACTAGAGTGGCAGCACAACAACACAGTAGTGATGGTACAGTGAACTAGAGTGGCAGCACAACACCACAGTCGTGATGGTGATGGTACAGTGAACTGGCAGCCCAACACCACAGTAGTGATGGTGGTGGTACAGTGAACTAGAGTGGCAGCACAACACCACAGTAGTGATGGTGGTGGTACAGTGAACTAGAGTGGCAGCACAACACCACAGTAGTGATGGTGGTGGTACAGTGAACTAGAGTGGCAGCACAACACCACAGTAGTGATGGTGGTGGTACAGTGAACTAGAGTGGCAGCACAACACCACAGTAATGATGGTGGTGGTACAGTGAACTAGAGTGGCAGTACAACACCACAGTAGTGATGGTGGTGGTACAGTGAACTAGAGTGGCAGCACACCACAGTAGTGATGGTACAGTGAACTAGAGTGGCAGCACAACACCACAGTAGTGATGGTGGTGGTACAGTGAACTAGAGTGGCAGCACAACACCACAGTAGTGACGGTGATGGTACAGTGAACTAGAGTGGCAGCACAACACCACAGTAGTGATGGTGGTGGTACAGTGAACTAGAGCGGCAGCACAACACCACAGTAGTGACGGTGATGGTACAGTGAACTAGAGTGGCAGCACAACACCACAGTAGTGATGGTACAGTGAACTAGAGTGGCAGCAAAACACCACAGTAGTGATGGTGGTGGTACAGTGAATTAAAGTGGCACCTCAACGCCACAGTAGTGATAGTGAAGGTACAGTGAACTAGAGTGGCAGCACAACACCACAGTAGTGATGGTGGTGGTACAGTGAACTAGAGTGGCAGCACAACACCACAGTAGTGATGGTGGTGGTACAGTGAACTAGAGTGGCAGCACAACACCACAGTAGTAATAGTGGTGGTACAGTGAACTAGAGTGGCAGCACAACACCACAGTAGTGATGGTGGTGGTACAGTGAACTAGAGTGGGAGCACAACACCACAGTAGTGATGGTGGTGGTACAGTGAACTAGAGTGGCAGCACAACACCACAGTAGTGATGGTACAGTGAACTAGAGTGGCAGCAAAACACCACAGTAGTGATGGTGGTGGTACAGTGAACTAGAGTGGGAGCACAACACCACAGTAGTGATGGTGGTGGTACAGTGAACTAGAGTGGCAGCACAACACCACTGTAGTGATGGTGGTGGTACAGTGAACTAGAGTGGCAGCACAACACCACAGTAGTGATGGTGGTGGTACAGTGAACTAGAGTGGCAGCACAACACCACAGTAGTAATAGTGGTGGTACAGTGAACTAGAGTGGCAGCACAACACCACAGTAGTGATGGTGGTGGTACAGTGAACTAGAGTGGGAGCACAACACCACAGTAGTGATGGTGGTGGTACAGTGAACTAGAGTGGCAGCACAACACCACTGTAGTGATGGTGGTGGTACAGTGAACTAGAATGGCAACACAACACCACAGTAGTGATGGTGGTGGTACAGTGAACTAGAGTGGCAGCACAATACCAGAGTAGTGATGATGGTGGTACAGTGAACTAGAGTGGCAGCACAACACCACAGTAGTGATGGTGGTGGTACTGTAAACTAGAATGGCAGCACAACACCACAGTAGTGATGGTGATGGTACAGTGAACTAGAGTGGCAGCACAACACCACAGTAGTGATGGTGATGGTACAGTGAACTAGAGTGGCAGCACAACACCACAGTAGTGATGGTGGTGGTACAGTGAACTAGAGTGGCAGCACAACACCACAGTAGTGATGGTGATGGTACAGTGAACTAGAGTGGCAGCACAACACCACAGTAGTGATGGTACAGTGAACTAGAGTGGCAGCACAACACCACAGTAGTGATGGTACTGTGAACTAGAGTGGCAGCACAACACCACAGTAGTGATGGTGATGGTACAGTGAACTAGAGTGGCAGCACAACACCACAGTAGTGATGGTACAGTGAACTAGAGTGGCAGCACAACACCACAGTAGAGATGGTACAGTGAACTAGAGTGGCAGCACAACACCACAGTCCACCACAGTCACCTCCGTAATGTCACTGTGGTTGACTGCTGCCCTCACCACATCCAGGCCGCTAACTACATCACCGAAGACATATGGCCACTGGTGACCATCCTTGCGGTCCTTGGTGGTGATGACGAACAGGGCACACCTGGGATCCCCCGGCCCATACCGGGACCACACAACTCCTGCCCGGACTGACTCCCGGTACTGCCCCTGGAGGTCAGGCAGCAGTGAGGCTCCTCCCTTACCATCATTACTCTCGTAGTCTCCGCCAATCACCCGCTCCCACTGCTGACCCTTGCACCACATCTCCAACAGTTTAGTGTTGCGGTAGGTGTGGCCCCGCTGGCCCGTACACAACAACACAAACTGTCTGGCCAGCGGAGTGTCAGGGGTCAGCCGGATGGTGACCCGCCCTCTTGTTGACCCCGCCCACCCGAGGTCAAGGAACGCCAGGGTGCAGGAGGGCTCCAGCACGCCCACAACCTCACTCTCCTGCAGGAAATGAAATAAATCATGCTGGTAACTGTATAACAAAATGTTATCATATTAGTTATCAAAACTCAGTAAATCAGTAATGTCAGTAAGACATAAAGTAACCTGGAGGGTGTGGGCGTGGGCGGGCGTGGGCTGACGCAGGAGTGGGTGGAGGTACAGCTGTCCGTCTTGTAGAGTTATCCTGGCAGAGCGGCGGCCATCTTGGTCTTCCTGGACGGCCACCATCCGGCCAGCCTCCACCAGCCTCTTGACGGCCACCACCCGGCCAGCCTCCACCAGCATCTTGACAGGCTCACTCATCCTGCGGAGGTCTTCAACCTGTGGACAGTGTCAGCCCCATTATAACCTGTGGTCAGTGTCAGCCCCATTATCACCTGTGGACAGTGTCAGCCCCATTATCACATGTGTTCAGTGTCAGCCCCATTATCACCTGTGGTCAGTCTAATCACCTGTGGACAGTGTAAACCCCATTATAACCTGTGGACAGTGTCAACCCCATTATCACCTGTGGTCAGTGTCAGCCCCATTATCACCTGTGGACAGTGTCAGCCACATTATCACCTGTGGACAGTGTCAGCCCCATTATCACCTGTGGTCAGTGTCAGCCCCATTATCACCTGTGGACAGTGTCAGCCCTATTATCACCTGTGGACAGTGTTAGCCCCATTATAACCTGTGGACAGTGTCAGCCCCATTATAACCTGTGGACAGTGTCAGCCCCATTATCACCTGTGGTCAGTGTCAGTCCCGTTATTTTAGACCTGTAGCTCCAGCCCCCCTCTACTGGCATAGGGTTGGTGCTGGACATGTAGCTCCAGCCCCTTTCTACTCTCAGGGGGTTGGTGTTGGACCTATAGCTCCAGCCCCCTCTTCTGGCAGGGGGTTGGTGCTGAACCTGTAGCTCCAGCCCCCCCCCTACTGGCAGGGGGATGGTGCTGGACCTGTAGCTCCTGCCCCCCCTCTACTGGCAGAGGGTTGGTGCTGAACCTGTAGCTCCAGCCTTCCTTTACTGGCAGGGGGATGGTGTTGGACCTGTAGCTCCAGCCCCCCTCTACTGGCAGGGGGTTGGTGCTGGACCTGTAGCTCCAGCCCACCTCTACTGGCAGGGGTTTGTGTTGGACCTGTAGCTCCAGCCCCCCTCTACTGGCAGGGGGTTGGTGCTGGACCTATAGCTCTAGCCCCACACTACTGGCCGAAGGGTTGGTGCTGGACCGGAAGCTCCAGCCCCCCTCTACTGGCAGGGGGATGGTGCTGGACCTGTAGCTCTAGCCCACCTCTACTGGCAGGGGGTTGGTGCTGGACCTATAACTCCAGCCCCCCCCCCCTCTACAGGCAGCGGGTTGGTGATGGACCTGTAGCTCCAGCCCCAATCTACTGGCAGGGGGTTGGTGCTGGACCTGTAGCTCCAGCCTCCCTCTACTGGCAGGGGGTTGGTGCTGGACATGCAGCTCCAGCCCACCTCTACTGGCAGGGGGTTGGTGCTGGACCTGTAGCTTCAGCCCCCCTCTACTGGCAAAGGTTGGTGCTGAACCTGAAGCTCCAGCCCCCTCTACTGGCATGGGGTTGGTGTTTGACCTGAAGCTCCAGCCCCCCTCTACTGGCAGGGGGTTGGTGCTAGACCTGTAGCTCCATGTTTCCTCTACTGGCAGGGGTTGGTGCTAGACCTGTAGCTCCAGCCCCCTCTCTACTGGCAGGGGGTTGGTGCTGGACCTGTAGCTCCAGCCTCCCTCTACTGGCAGGGGGTTGGTGCTGGACCTTTAGCTCCAGCCCTCCTCTACTGGCAGGGAGTTTGTGCTGGACCTGTAGCTCCAGCCCCCCTCTACTGGCAGGGGGTTCTTTCAGGACCAGTCGCTCCAGCCTCCCTCTACTAGAAGGGGGTTGGTGCTGGACCTGTAGCTCCAGCCCCCCTCTACTGGCATGGGTTTGGTGCTGGAGCTGTAGCTCCAGCCCCCCTCTACTGGCAGGGGGTTCTTTCAGGACCAGTCGCTCCAGCCTCCCTCTACTAGAAGGGGGTTGGTGCTGGACCTGTAGCTTCAGCCTCCCTCTACTGCCATGGGGTTGGTGCTGGACCTGTAGCTCCAGCCTCCCTCTACTGGCAGGGGGTTGGTGCTGGACCTGTAGCTCCAGCCCCCCCTCTACTGGCAGGGGGTTGGTGCTGGACCTGTAGCTCCAGCCCTCCCTCAACTGGCATAGGGGGTAGGTGCTGGACCTGTATCTCCAGCCCCCCCCTCTACTGGCCGGGGGTTGGTGCTGGACCTGAAGCTCCAACCCTACCCTCTACTGGCAGGGGATTATTGCTGGACCTGTAGCTCCATCCCCTCCCTCTACTGGCAGGGGCTGGTGCTGAACCTGAAGCTCCAACCCTCCCCTCTACTGGCCGGGGGTTGGTTCTGGACCTGTAGCTCCAGCCCCCCTCTTCTGGCTGGGGGGTTGGTGCTGGACCTGTAGGTCCAGGGCCCCCCTCTACTGGCATGGGGGGTTGGTGCTGGACATGTAGCTCCAACCCTCCCCTCTACTGGCAGGGGGTTGGTGCTGGACCTGTAGCTCCAGGCCGCCTCTACTGGCAGGGAGTTGGTGCTGGACCAGTAGCTCCAGCTCCTCTCTACTGGCAGGGGGTTGGTGCTGGACCAGTAGCTCCAGCCCCACTCTTCTGGCAAGGGTTGGTGTTGGAGATGTAGCTCCAGCCCCGCCTCTACTGGCAGGGGATTGGTGCTGGACCTGTAGCTCTAGCCTCCATCTACTGGCAGGGGGTTGGTGCTGGACCAGTAGCTCCAGCCCCCTCTACTACCAGGGGGTTGGTGCTAGACCTGTAGCTCCTGCCCCCCTCTACTGGCAGGGGGTTGCTGCTGGACCTGTAGCTCCAGCCCCCCCTCTACTGCCAGGGGGTTGGTGCTGGACCTGTATCTTCAGCCCGCCCTCTACTGGCAGGTGATTGGTGCTGAACCTGAAACTCCAGCCCACCCCCCTCTACTGTCAAGGGGTTGGTGCTGAACCTGAAGCACCAACCCTCCCCTGAACTGGCTGGGGGTTGGTGGTAGCCCTATAGCTCCAGCCCCCCCCTTTGCTGACAGGGGGTTCGTGTTAGCCCTATAGCTTCAGCCCCTTCTCTGCTGACAGGGGGTTGGTGCTGGACCTGTAGCTCCAGCCCCCCCCCCTCAACTGATAGAGGGGTTGGTGCTGGACCTGTAGCTCCAGCCCCCCCCCCCTCAACTGATAGAGGGGTTGGTGCTGGACCTGTAGCTCCAGCCCCCCCCCTCTTTTGGCAAGGGGTAGGTGCTGGGCCTGTAGCTCCAACCCCCTCTACTGGCAGGTGGTTGATGCTGGACCTGTAGCTCCAGCCCCCCTCTACTGGCAGGGGGTTGGTGCTGGACCTGTAGCTCCAGCCCCGACCCTCTACTGGAAAGGGGTTGGTGCTGGACCTCTATCTCCAGCCCCTCCTCTACTGCCAAGGGGGTTGGTGCTAGACCTCTATCTCCAGCCCCCCTCTATTGGCAAGGGGTTGGTGCTGGGCCTGTAGCTCCAGCCCCCCCTCTACTGGCATGGGGGGTTGGTGCTAGACCTGTAGCTCCAGCCCCCCTCTACTGGCAGGGGGTTGGTGCTGGACCTGTAGCTCCAGCCCCCCTCTACTTGCAGGGAGCTGGTGCTAGACCTGTAGCTCCAGCCCCCCCCCCTCAACTGGCACGGGGGTTGGTGCTGGACCTGTAGCTCCATCCCCCCCTCTATTGGCAAGGGGTTTGTGCTGGGCCTGTAGCTCCAGCCCCCCCTCTACTGGCATGGGGGGTTGGTGCTAGACCTGTAGCTCCAGCCCCCCTCTACTGGCAGGGGTTGGTGCTGGACCTGTAGCTCCAGCCCCCCTCTACTGGCAGGAGGTTGGTGCTGGACCTGTAGCTCTAGCCCCCCTCTACTGGCATGGGGTTGGTGTTGGACCTGTAGCTCCAGCTCATCTCTACTGGCAGGGGGTTGGTGCTGGACCTGTAGATCCAGGCCGCCACTACTGGCAGGGGGTTGGTGCTGGACCAGTAGCTCCAGCCTTCCTTTACTGGCAGGGGGTTGGTGCTGGACCAGTAGCTCCAGCCTTCCTTTACTGGCCGGGGGTTGGTGCTGGACCTGAAGCTCCAACCCTACCCTCTACTGGCAGGGGATTATTGCTGGACCTGTAGCTCCATCCCCCCCTCTACTGGCAGGGGCTGGTGCTGAACCTGAAGCTCCAACCCTCCCCTCAACTGGCCGGGGGTTGGTTCTGGACCTGTAGCTCCAGCCCCCCTCTTCTGGCTGGGGGGTTGGTGCTGGACCTGTAGGTCCAGGGCCCCCCTCTACTGGCATGGGGGGTTGGTGCTGGACATGTAGCTCCAACCCTCCCCTCTACTGGCAGGGGGTTGGTGCTGGACCTGTAGCTCCAGGCCGCCTCTACTGGCAGGGAGTTGGTGCTGGACCAGTAGCTCCAGCTCCTCTCTACTGGCAGGGGGTTGGTGCTGGACCAGTAGCTCCAGCCCCACTCTTCTGGCAAGGGTTGGTGTTGGAGATGTAGCTCCAGCCCCGCCTCTACTGGCAGGGGATTGGTGCTGGACCTGTAGCTCCAGCCTCCATATACTGGCAGGGGGTTGGTGCTGGACCAGTAGCTCCAGCCCCCCTCTACTACCAGGGGGTTGGTGCTAGACCTGTAGCTCCTGCCCCCCTCTACTGGCAGGGGGTTGCTGCTGGACCTGTAGCTCCAGCCCCCCCTCTACTGCCAGGGGGTTGGTGCTGGACCTGTATCTTCAGCCCGCCCTCTACTGGCAGGTGATTGGTGCTGAACCTGAAACTCCAGCCCACCCCCCTCTACTGTCAAGGGATTGGTGCTGAACCTGAAGCACCAACCCTCCCCTGAACTGGCTGGGGGTTGGTGGTAGCCCTATAGCTCCAGCCCCCCCCCTCTGCTGACAGGGGGTTCGTGTTAGCCCTATAGCTTCAGCCCCCTCTCTGCTGACAGGGGGTTGGTGCTGGACCTGTAGCTCCAGCCCCCCCCCCTCAACTGATAGAGGGGTTGGTGCTGGACCTGTAGCTCCAGCCCCCCCCCCTCAACTGGCACGGGGGTTGGTGCTGGACCTGTAGCTCCATCCCCCCCTCTATTGGCAAGGGGTTTGTGCTGGGCCTGTAGCTCCAGCCCCCCCCCTCAACTGATAGAGGGGTTGGTGCTGGACCTGTAGCTCTAGCCTTCCTTTACTGGCAGGGGGTTGGTGCTGGACCTGTAGCTCCAGCCTCCCTCTACTGGCAAGGGGTTGGTGCTGAACCTTTAGCTCCAGCCCCTCCTCTAATGGCTGGGGGGGGGGGGTTTGCTGGACCTGTAGGTCCAGGGCCCCTCCTCTACTGGCAGGGTGTTGGTGCTGGACCTGTATCTCCAGCTCCGTCTACTGGCAGGGGGTTGGTGCTGTACCTTTAGCTCCAGCCCCCCCTCTACTGGCAGGGGGTTGGTGCTGGACCTGTAGCTCCATCCCCCCCTCTATTGACAAGGGGTTGGTGCTGGGCCTGTAGCTCCAGCCCCCCCCTCTACTGGCATGAGGGGTTCGTTCTAGACCTGTATCTCCTGCCCCCCTCTACTGTCAAGGGGCTGGTGCTGAACCTGAAGCTCCAACCCTCCCTTCTACTGGCAGGGGGTTGGTGCTGGACCTACAGCTCCAGCCCCTCTCTCTACTGGCAGGGGGTTAGGGCTGGACCAGTAGCTCCAGCCCCCCTCTACTGGCAGGGTGTTGGTGCTAGACCGGTAGCTCCAGCCCCTCTACTGTCAAGGGGTTGGTGCTGGACCTGTAGCTCCAGCCCCCTCTACTGGCAGGAGGTTGGTGCTGGACCAGTAGCTCCAGCACACCTCTACTGGCAGGGGGTTGGTGCTGGACCTGTAACTCCAGCCCCCCTCTTCTGCCAGGGGGTTGGTGCTAGACCTGTAGCTCCTGCCCCCCTCTACTGGCAGGGGGTTGCTGCTGGACCTGTAGCTCCAGACCCCCTCTACTGGCAGGAGAGTTGGTGCTGGACCTTTAGCTTCAGCTCTCCTCTACTAGCAGAGGAAGTTGGTGCTGGACATGTAGTTCCAGCCCCCTCTACAGGCATAGGGGGTTGGTGCTGGACCTGTATCTCCAGCTCCCTTCTACAGGCAGGGGGTTGGCGCTGGACCTGTATCTCCAGCCCCCCCCCCCCACTACTAGCAGGGGGTTGGAGCTGGACCTGTAGCTCCAGCCCCCCCTCTACTGGCAGGGAGTTGGGGCTGGACATGTATTTCTAACCCCCCCCCCCTCTACAGGCAGGTAATTAGTGCTGGACCTGTAGCTCCAGCCCCCCCCCTCTACTGGCTGGGGGTTGGTGCTGAACCTGAAGCTCCATCCCTCCCCTCTACTGGCAGGGGGTTGGAGCTGGACCTGTATCTCCAGCCCCCCTCTACTGGCAGGGAGTTGGGGCTGGACATGTATTTCCAACCCCCCCCCCTCTACAGGCAGGTAATTAGTGCTGGATCTGTAGCTCCAGCCCCCCCCCCTCTACTGGCTGGGGGTTGGTGCTGGACCTGTACCTCCAACCCCCTCTACTGGCAGGGGTTGGTGTTAGCCCTACAGCTTCAGCCCCCCTCTGCTGCCAGGGGGTTGGTGCTAGACCTGTAACTCCAGCCCCCCTCTACAGCCAGGGGGTTGGTGCTAGACCTGTAGCTGCTGCCCCCTCTACTGTGAAGGGGTTGGTGCCGAACCTGAAGCTCCAACCCTCCTCTCTACTGGCAGGGGGGTTGGTGCTGGACCTGTATCTCCAGCCCCCCTCTACTGGCAGGGGGTTGGTGCTGGACCTGTAGCTCCTGCCCCCCTCTACTGTCAAGGGGTTGGTGCTGGACCTGTAGCTCTAGCCCCCCTCTACTGGCAGGGGGTTGGTGTTGGACCTGTAGCTCCAGCCCCTCTACTGGCAGCGGGTTGGTGCTGGACTTGTAGCTCCAGCCCCCCTCTACTGGCAGGGGGTTGGTGCTGGACGTGTAGCTCCAGCCCCCCCCCCTCTACTGGCCGGGGGTTGGTTCTGGACCTGTAGCTCCAGCCCCCCTCTACTGGCTGGGGGGTTGGTGCTGGACCTGTAGGTCCAGGGTCCCCCCCCTCTACTGGCATGGGGGGTTGGTGCTTGTTATAAATAATTGTGTGTGGTGGGCTTGCTATTGGGGACTTGGTATTATTAAGGGATAAGGGTAGTTAGAAGACAGAGTATCAAATATGGGAGAGCTAAAAGGCCCGGCCCCCAAAATAAACTATCCACAGTAATAATACCTTGCTACTAGACCATATATGTCAGTCTAAGGGTTGATCAATGCACTCCCACACAGGAAGAAGGGATACTCCTATAATTCATGTACTTATTTATTAACCCCTTAACAACCCCCCATATACACTCACACCAATAACAATAATAATAATAACTTTACCGCCCTATCTTATGTTAAAAGCCTTGGTCCACATAGACAGGATACAAGGTTTACACTGAGAACAAGCTAGGGTAAAGTACTACTGGATAAGCACTGAAGCTGGATGCAGCTTAGGGTAGTGAGAACACGTGGTACCCTAATACAAAGTAAGTAAGTAATTATCAAAAGAAGGCACCAAACCGGGAAGGCTATGTAGCACCATCAAATACGCAAAATAATCAGAGGGGGCGCTAAATATCACCAAGGATGCCAATATGAGAACAAAAACGCATAAGGCGAACGATATCAAAAGTATCCGAGTCACCAAGAATTCTATCGAGGGACAGGTGACCGCGAGGGGCGGTCGGAAAGCAAGACACACGCTCGTCCTGGAAGTCAGGACATTCAAGAAGGACATGCACGACCGTAAGAGGGACAATGCAACTAGGACAATAAGGAGCAGGGCGGCGCTCCATCAAGTGACCATGGGTTAAGCGAGTATGGCCAATACGCAACCTCGCCAGAGCTGTTTCCCACCGCCGGTTACGGTGGAAGGAGGACGGCCACGAGGAAACACAACATTTAAGAGTACGTAGCTTGTTACCAGTAACAGACAACCAAGAAGCCTGCCTTTACGAGAGATGGGACAAGAGCGGACAGCTTCCTTAGCGGCAGCATCCGCACGCTCATTTAAAGACACGCCAATATGGCTGGGAACCCAACAAAACTCAACCGACTTAAATTTACTGTGAACGAGAAACAGCCAATGCTGGATCTCGACAACTACTGGATGAACCGGATTAAAGCACCCGAGAGCCATGAGGGCACTACGAGAGTCAACAACAACCACAAAGGAAGACTGACAACGAGAAAGCAGGAGACGAAGAGCATAGAGAATAGCATAAAGTTCCGCTGTAAAGATGCTAGTCTCCGGAGGCAAGCGACACATATAAGTGCGATCAGGAAAAACAACAGAGTAGCCAACACCGTCCGCTGACTTAGACCCATCAGTGAAGACAGAAACGGAGCGGGAGTGAGAAGAAAAGTGCTCGAGGAAAAGGCGTTTTAGAACCGTAGGAGGGGTAAAAGCTTTAGTGATACGGGTCAAGGAAGTACAAAACCGCGGAAGAGGGACCCTCCACGGGGGCAAAGAAGGAACAACACGAGGAGAAACATCAGAAATACGAACGGAGAGAGAATCCTGTAGGCGAGATAACCGGACAGAAAGAGGGAGGTGGTGAAGAGGAACAGGAACCGCAGGAGGGGTAAAAGTTAATGCACGACAGAGGCGAGAGGAAGGATGTTGCAAGGACCGCGCAAGATAGCGAAGACAGTAGCGATCACGGCGGTCCTGGAGAGACAGGAAGCCCGTGTCAACATATAAGCTAAGGATGGGAGTCGAACGAAAGGCACCAGAACTGAGGCGCAACCCAGTATGGTGCAAAGCATCAAGACGGCGAAGAGTAGAAGGAGAAGCAGACGAGTAAGCAGGGCAACCATAATCGAGCTTAGACAGGACGAGAGAGGAATGTAAAGCAAGGAGAGTGCGCCTATCTGCCCCCCAAGAAGTATGGGACAAGACCCGAAGGAGGGTAAGGGCCTTAGAGCACTCAACACGGAGGTAAGAGATATGGGGAGACCAAGACAAACGAGTGTCAAGGAATAACCCCAAAAGCTTCGCGGAATCTTTGTATTCAAGGGGATGACCATAAAGTGACAAAGAGGGACGAAGAACAACCCGTTTCCGCGTAAAAGTCATGGCACAAGTCTTAGAAGTAGAGAACTTGAAGCCATGACCTGTGGCCCAAGACGACACGGAATCAATTGCAAGTTGAAGCCGGCGTTGAAGGAGAGGCGAATCATCACCCTGACAACAAAGGGTAAGATCATCGACATAGAGAGCGGAGAAGACACCAGAAGGAAGAGAGGAAAGAAGACCATTGAGGGCAACAAGAAAAAGAGTAGTGCTCAGAACACTACCCTGGGGCACACCTTCGTATTGCTGAAAAGAGGGAGAGAGAGCGGTACCAAGGCGCACCCGAAAGGAACGACGAGAGAGGAAGCTGCGGAGAAAGAGAGGGAGATGACCACGAAGGCCAAAAGAATGAAGTTGAGATAGGATATGATAACGCCAAGTGGTGTCGTAAGCCTTTTCTAGGTCAAAAAGGACGGCAACAACGGAGGTCTTCGCAGCAAAAGCAGTACGAATATAGACCTCCAAGTTCACCAGGACATCTGTCGTGCTGCGGCACTTGCGGAAACCAAATTGAGAAGGGGAGAGGAGGTGATGGTGTTCCAGGAACCACATCAGACGAACGTTAACCATACGTTCAAAGAGTTTGCAGACACAACTTGTGAGAGCAATAGGGCGAAAGTCCTTAGGGGAAGTACCCAGAGACCCCGGTTTGCGAACAGGGAGGACAACGGCATCGAGCCAGTCCTCAGGGACTGACGACGACTCCCAGATCCGATTATACAGACTCAGTAAATACTGAGACGTGCTCGGAGGGAGATGGCGAAGCATCTCATAATGAATACCATAGGAGCCCGCCGCCGTAGAACCGCAGAGGGCCAGGGCAGAACGAAGTTCAGAGAGAGAGAAGGGATCATTATAGGGAAGCTGAAGATGAGTGCAGAAATCTAAAGGATGAGACTCAAGGACAGGTTTACGAAGAAGGAAAGATTGGGGAAGATGAAGACCAGGGCTAACAGAAGAAAAGTGGGAACCCAGTTCGGAAGCGACCTGCAACGGGTCCGCCACAAGAGTATCATGGAGGTGAAGGACCGGTGAAACATCGGGAACGAACTTACCTGCTATCTTGCGGATACGCTTCCAGATCTGGGCCAGAGGGGTCTCGGACGTAATTGTTGAGACATAAGATGCCCAACATTCACGTTTAGCCGTACGGATGGCCCTACGGGCCACCGCACTCGCTTTCCGAAAGAAAAGAAAAGAATCGGTCGTCTGCCTACGGCGGTGCCTCTTCCAGGCTGCACGCTTACAGCGGACAGCCCGAGCACAGTCCGCATTCAACCAGGGAACGCACTTCTGTGGACCCCGAGAGGAAGAGCGAGGAATAGAGCGGAGGGCAGCGTTGAAGACAGTGTCATGAAAAAGGAGGAGAGCGCGAGAGAGAGGCAGAAGGGAGAGGTCAGGGAGAGCAGCACTGAGGGTAAATAGGGTCCAGTCTGCCTTAGCAAACTGCCACCTAGGGAAAGAGAGGGAAGGGCGAAAAGAGAAAAAGGAAACAAGGATGGGGAAATGATCACTTCCATGAAGGTCATCAAGAACCTGCCACGTGAAATCTAAGTAAAGAGAAGAAGAGCAGAGAGAAAGATCAAGACAAGAAAGGGTGCGAGTCCGAGAGTCCAAATGAGTGGGCTCACCAGAATTCAGAAGAGACAGGGAAGAAGAGAGGAGAAACGGCTCAAGGAGGCGACCCCGGGTATTCATCAGAACGTCACCCCAAAGAGAATGACGACAATTGAAGTCACCCAGCAGGAGCACAGGCTCCGGCAAGGAGTCCAGGAGGTGTTTCAAATCAGGAAGAGAGAGCGGGACACTCGGGGGGAGATAAATGGAACAAACTGTGTACCATTTCCCCACAAAGATACGAGCAGCAGAACAATGGAGAGGCGAAGGAAAAAGTAAAGGAACAAAGGGAACATCAGCCCGAATCAAGAGAGCAGAAGAATTAGAAGCCCCAGCAATGGCTGGGGGGGGGGGGGGAGAGAAAGGAATAGCCACGAAAACGACCAGGACGAGCACCAAGCATTGGCTCCTGGAGACAGACACAAAGGGGCGAAAACCGCGAAATCAGAAGTTGGAGTTCGAGGAAATTGGCGTAATAACCTCGAACGTTCCATTGAAGAATGGACAACGACGAGAAGAGAAAGGACAAAAACAGAGAACAAGGAAGAAACAAAGGCGAAAGAGCAACAGAGCACGTTAAAGAATATCAGGGTCGGGATCAGGGTCAGCAAAGTCAGGGTTAGGGGGCATGGGTAAACTAAGCAAAGACGGAGGGAAGGAAACGGAAGAACAGATCAGAGGTGGGCGGGCAGGGTCTGGAGGAGGAGGAGGAGGAGGAGGAAGAGGAGGAGACAACGGAGAGGAGCCGTCAAGGACAGCAGCAGGAGGAGGGGAAGTAGAAAGAGGGGAGCGCACCCCAGCAAGAGCAGCAACCGAAAGGGAAGCAGGGGCCAAAGAAACCTCCATAGCAGGAACAGGGGGCGCAAGCACTGAAACGGGAGGGGAAGGAGCAACAGAGCCAGAAGGAGGAGCTGAGGAAGAAAGCGAAGCCTTCTTACCCGCCGGGGAAGAGGAAGGAGAGGAGCCAGGCTTACGCTTCTGACTTAAAGAGACCGGTGTCCCAGCAACTACGTACCGGGCAACGGATTCCAGTGTCTCAACAGGAGAAGCCGAACGAGAGCACGCACGACGGCCGTTAGGAGAGCGATGGACATCCGCCCGCACCGACAGGCGGTGGGGAGAGCCGATAGATGGAGGAAGAGGATGGGAAGGAGGATCGGAGGGGGACGAGGAAGAAGACACAGAAGACACGACAGACCGGGTAGAAGGAAGGGGAACCCCAGACAGAGGACCAGGAGGAGGATCCTTCGGGAGAGAACCCAAAGGAACAGAGGAGGGGGCAGTGGGCGCATCAGGGTC
Source organism: Procambarus clarkii (assembly GCF_040958095.1). Classification (NCBI taxonomy): domain Eukaryota; kingdom Metazoa; phylum Arthropoda; class Malacostraca; order Decapoda; family Cambaridae; genus Procambarus; species Procambarus clarkii. The sequence goes on along the minus strand of NC_091164.1, from coordinate 51,496,009 downwards.
CAAGGCCCGGAAACGGTTGTGAGTCTGAGGAAGGCGGGAAGGACGAGGAGAGGAAGAGCGCAACACGCGAGCATAAGAGATATTAGCATAAGGCGGGAGCCGGCGAACCTGGCGCCTCGCCTCAGGAAAAGATAAACGCTCCCGGTGCTTCAGGTTGAGGACGGCTGCCTCAAGCTTGTAATGGACACACGCACGAGAGAAGGTAGGATGGGCCTCACCGCAGTTGAGGCAACGAGCCTGGGGAGAAGTGCACTCCGACTTAGAGTGACCTTCGCCACCACACAAAGGACAGAGAGAGACAGTCCCGGAGCAGCGGAGGGCACCATGCCCAAACCTCCCGCACTTGTTGCAGAGCCGAGGAGAAGGAATGTACTCCTGGACAGAGCACCTGGCACCAGCAAGAATGACAGAGGGTGGAAGGGTCCTACCATCAAAGGTAATCTTCACAACCCGGAGGGGTTGACGGCGACTACCACGAGGGGGACGAGTAAACGTGTCCACCTGGAGAATAGAATGGCCCTGGGCAGCGAGGATATGTCGAATATCGTCGTGGCAGTCGCGCAGGTCCCGAACACCGGTTGCAACATGGGGCGGGAGCAAAATAGTGCCAACACTGGCATTCAACTGAGCGTTCTTCGAGACCCGAACGGGGGTCTCGCCAAGGCAGGATAAGGCAGCCAAGCGGGAAGCAGCATCCTGAGAAGGAGCAGCAACGACACGTGTACCGAGACGAGTGGGGTTGAAAGTAATGGAGGCATCCACGGAATCAATGAGATGTCGATGAAGGGAGAAATCGTCAGGAGGCGCAGAATCAAGAGGGAGGAGATCAAAATATTTGGCCCACGAAGCGGGACCAAACAAGGCTTGATAGGTAGCAGAACTGGAAGGAATCGAGCGAGGGCGGCCGTGACGAGGACGGCGGTGAGAACCCCCAGAGAGAGAGGGGTTAAAAGGCGCAGTAGTTACAACTAGAGAAGGAGCCGCGCCAGGGGGACGAGGTAGTCACCACTGGGGGCTTGGGGCTCGACCCAACCACAGAGGAGGGAGGGGAGCCAGGGGAAGGAGTCAGAGAGGCCAAAGGAGGAGCAAGGTCGGGGCCCAATGCAGCGGAGGCTACAGAGCCCGGTCTTCCAATACGGACCGACTCGGGGGCTTGGTCGCCCACCCCACGAGCCTGAGAAGGTAAGCCAGAAGCAGCCGAAACAGGGGTTATCATCTTGACGAAAAGAAGAATTCACTCACGAATGTGACCCCACACCCACCATGGAGCCACAATTAGAGGCAGGACACCCAACAAGAAGCTATCGCCGATCTTGTCGGGGCCTCCTAGGGGTGCGTCGTGAGTATACGCCCCACAAACGCCACCTTAAGAAACCGACAGTCCGTCGAGATCGGGTTCAGTGACGAAGTGGGGATTGACAATAAAAGGTTCCCCTCGCTCTCGACGTCGGGTACTGCAGTTCTACGGGTGCATGAGTATGCCTCCTCAAGCACCCGGGCGTCAAAATAGAAGAAGTCCATGGAAGAACCAGAACGAGCAAAAGGTCGGCAGGAAACGTCAAGCAGATAGGAGAAGAGGGGGGAGAAAAACGAAACAGAAGGAAAAGGAAAAGGTGCCCAGCAGAATTGGAGAGGACGGCAGCAGGAGCACAAGGCTAGAAAAGGACAGAGGACTGTCCTAAGGAGCATCACACTCCAGCAGCCACCCACGAAGCCCCCACACGGCGACAACGAGCTGAGCGGGGAGGGGGACCCTAATACAAAACACAACACTTAGGGGTACCCAAAACACTGGCAAATACTACCCCCAGGTCTCACCAATATTTACTACCAGAGTAGGTACACTTAAAACATCATACTTAACTTAATGGTACAGGAACTTAAGGTAAGGGAAATAAGTAAGAGGAGAAGGTAGGAGAGTAGGGGTGCAGCCACAGAGTAGGTCTCGACCTCATGAACGCCAGCCAGAGAAGAACGACCAGCTAGGCCTCCCGCATGTCGTGGTGCCGGAAGGAGCCTAATTGATCGAGCAGCTAAGCACATTAAAGATCTTCCCCTATGCAACGTATTGTTACTTTACAAATGATTAGAAAGTATTAGTAAGCAAAGTTGGTGCCTATGTTATTATTTAATAATCAACCCCCAGCTCAGTCTTTAAATGCTCTTTGAGAAACAATAATATTCTTACATCTGGCACGAAAGATACAGACAATGACGCATAGGGTTGCGTTCAGCTATACTATAGTTAAGTTTAATAACTCAATTTTGACCTCTGGTTTCCACTAAAGAACCCAGGGTCGTAACAGTGCTGGACATGTAGCTCCAACCCTCCCCTCTACTGGCAGGAGGTTGGTGCTGGACCTGTAGCTCCAGGCCGCCTCTACTGGTAGGGAGTTGGTGCTGGACCAGTAGCTCCAGCCCCCCTCTACTGGCAGGGGGTTGGTGCTGGACCAGTAGCTCCAGCCCAACTCTTCTGGCAAAGGTTGGTGTTGGAGATGTAGCTCCAGCCCCCCTCTACTGGCAGGGGATTGGTGCTGGACCTGTAGCTCCAGCCTCCATCTACTGGCAGGGGGTTGGTGCTGGACCAGTAGCTCCAGCCCCCCCTCTACTGGCAGGGGATTGGTGCTGGACCTGTAACTCCAGCCCCCCTCTACTGCCAGGGGGTTGGTGCTAGACCTGTAGCTCCTGCCCCCCCTCTACTGGCAGGGGGTTGCTGCAGGACCTGTAGCTCCAGCCCCCCCTCTACTGCCAGGGGGTTGGTGCTGGACCTGTATCTCCAGCCCCCCCTCTACTGGCAGGTGATTGGTGCTGAACCTGTAGCTCCTGCCCCCCCCTCTACTGGCAGGGGGTTGGTGCTGGACCTGTAGCTCCAGCCCACCCCCCTCTACTGTCAAGGAGTTGGTGCTGAACCTGAAGCACCAACCCTCCCCTCAACTGGCCGGGGGTTGGTGTTAGCCCTATAGCTCCAGCCCCCGCTCTGCTGACAGGGGGTTGGTGTTAGCCCAATAGCTTCAGCCCCCCCCTCTGCTGACAGGGGGTTGGTGCTGGACCTGTAGCTCCAGCCCCCCCCCTCAACTGGTAGAGGGGTTGGTGCTGGACCTGTAGCTCCAGCCCCCCCCCCCTCTATTGGCAAGGGGTTGGTGCTGGGCCTGTAGCTCCAACCCCCTCTACTGGCAGGTGGTTGATGCTGGACCTGTAGCTCCAGCCCCCCTCTACTGGCAGGGGGTTGGTGCTGGACATGTAGCTCAAACCCCCTCTACTAGCAGGGGGTTAGTGCTGGACCTGTAGCTCCAGCCCCCCCCCCCCCTTTACTGGAAAGGGGTTGGTGCTGGACCTCTATCTCCAGCCCCTCTAATGGCAGGGGGTTGGTGCTGGACATGTAGCTCTAGCCCCATCTACTGCCAAGGGGTTGGTGCTGGACCTGTAGCTCCAGCCTCCCTCTACTGGCAAGGGGTTGGTGCTGGACCTTTAGCTCCAGCCCCTCCTCTAATGGCAGGGGGTTGGTGCTGGACCTGTAGCACCAGCCCCCCCCTCTATTGGCAAGGGGTTGGTGCTGGGCCTGTAGCTCCAACCCCCTCTACTGGCAGGTGGTTGATGCTGGACCTGTAGCTCCAGCCCCCCTCTACTGGCAGGGGGTTGGTGCTGGACATGTAGCTCAAACCCCCTCTACTGGCAGGGGGTTGGTGCTGGACCTGAAGCTCCAGCCCCCCCCCCCCCTTTACTGGAAAGGGGTTGGTGCTGGACCTCAATCTCCAGCCCCTCTAATGGCAGGGGGTTGGTGCTGGACATGTAGCTCCAGCCCCATCTACTGCCAGGGGGTTGGTGCTGGACCTGTAGCTCCAGCCTCCCTCTACTGGCAAGGGGTTGGTGCTGGACCTTTAGCTCCAGCCCCTCCTCTAATGGCAGGGGGTTGGTGCTGGACATGTAGCTCCAGCCCCATCTACTGGCAGGGGGTTGGTGCTGGGCCAGTAGCTCCAGCCCCCTCTACTGGCAGGGGGGTTGGTGCTAGACCTGTAGGTCCAGGCCCCACTCTACTGGCATGGGGGGGTTGGTGCTGGACCTATAGTTCCTGCCCCCCTCTACTGGCAGAGGGATGGTGCTAGACCGGTAGCTCCAGCCTCCCTCTACTGTCAGGGGATTAGTGCTGAACCTGTAGCTCCAGCCCCCCTCTACTGGCAGGGGGTTGGGGCTGGACCAGTAGCTCTAGCCCCCCTCTACTAACAGGGGGTTGGTGCTAGACCGGTAGCTCCAGCCTTCCTTTACTGGCAGGGGGTTGGTGCTGGACCTGTAGCTCCAGCCCCCCTCTACTGGCAGGGGGTTGGTGCTGGACCTGTAGCTCCAGCCCCCCCTCAACTGGCACGGGGGTTGGTGCTGGACCTGAAGCTCCATCCCCCCCTCTATTGGCAAGGGGTTGGTGCTGGGCCTGTAGCTCCAGCCCCCCCTCTACTGGCAAGGGGGGTTGGTGCTAGACCTGTAGCTCCAGCCCCCCTCTACTGGCAGGGGGTTGGTGCTGGACCTGTAGCTCCAGCCCCCCTCTACTGGCAGGGGGTTGGTGCTGGACCTGTAGCTCTAGCCCCCTCTACTGGCATGGGGTTGGTGTTGGACCTGTAGCTCCAGCCCCTCTACTGGCAGGGGGTTGGTGCTGGACCTGTAGCTCCAGCTCACCTCTACTGGCAGGGGGTTGGTGCTGGACCTGTAGCTCCAGGCCGCCTCTACTGGCAGGGGTTGGTGCTGGACCAATAGCTCCAGCCCCCCTCTACTGGCAGGGGGTTTGTGCTGGACCTGTAGCTCCCCCCCCTCTACTGGAAAGTATTTGGTGCTGGACCTCTATCTCCAGCCCCCCTCTACTGGCAGGGGGTTGGTGCTGGACCTGTAGCTCCAGCCTCCCTCTACTGGCAAGGGGTTGGTGCTGGACCAGTAGCTCCAGCCCCCCTCTACTGGCAGGGGGTTGGTGCTAGACCGGTAGCTCCAGCCCCTCTACTGTCAAGGGGTTGGTGCTGGACCTGTAGCTCCAGCCCCCCTCTACTGGCAGGGGGTTGGTGCTGGACCTGTAGCTCCAGTCTCCCTCTACTGGCAGGGGGTTGGTGCTGGACCAGTAGCTCCAGCACACCTCTACTGGCAGGGGGTTGGTGCTGGACCTGTAACTCCAGCCCCCTTTTTCTGCCAGGGGGTTGGTGCTAGACCTGTAGCTCCTGCCCTCCCTCTACTGACAGGGGGTTGGTGCTGGACCTGTAGCTCCAGGCCGCCTCTACTGGCAGGGGTTGGTGCTGGACCAGTAGCTCCAGCCCCCCTCTACTGGCAGGGGGTTTGTGCTGGACCTGTAGCTCCAGCCCCCCCTCTACTGGAAAGTATTTGGTGCTGGACCTCTATCTCCAGCCCCCCTCTACTGGCAAGGGGTTGGTGCTGGACCTGTAGCTCCAGCCTTCCTTTACTGGTAGGGGGTTGGTGCTGGACCTGTAGCTCCAGCCTCCCTCTACTGGCAAGGGGTTGGTACTGGACCAGTAGCTCCAGCCCCCCTCTACTGGCAGGGTGTTGGTGCTAGACCGGTAGCTCCAGCCCCTCTACTGTCAAGGGGTTGGTGCTGGACCTGTAGCTCCAGCTCCCCTCTACTGGCAGGGGGTTGGTGCTGGACCTGTAGCTCCAGTCTCCCTCTACTGGCAGGGGGTTGGTGCTGGACCAGTAGCTCCAGCACACCTCTACTGGCAGGGGGTTGGTGCTGGACCTGTAACTCCAGCCCCCTTTTTCTGCCAGGGGGTTGGTGCTAGACTTGTAGGTCCTGCCCTCCCTCTACTGGCAGGGGGTTGCTGCTGGACCTGTAGCTCCAGCCCCCCTCTACTGGCAGGAGAGTTGGTGCTGGACCTTTAGCTTCAGCTCTCCTCTACTAGCAGAGGAAGTTGGTGCAGGACATGTAGCTGAAGCCCCCTCTACAGGCATAGGGGGTTGGGGCTGGGCCTGTAGGTCCAGCCCCCTTCTACTGGCAGAGGGGTTGGTGCTAGACCTGTAGGTCCAGGCCCCACTCTACTGGCATAAGAGGGTTGGAGCTGGACCTGTAGTTCCTGCCCCCCTCTACTGTCAGGGGATTAGTGCTGAACCTGTAGCTCCAGCCCCCCTCTACTGGCAGGGGGTTGGGGCTGGACCAGTAGCTCCAGCCCCCCTCTACTGGCAGGGGGTTGGTGCTAGACCGGTAGCTCCAGCCCCCCTCTACTGGCAGGGGGTTGGTGCTGGACCTGTAGCTCCAGCCCCCCTCTACTGGCAGGGGGGGTTGGTGCTAGACCTGTAGCTCCAGCCCCCCTCTACTGGCAGGGGGTTGGTGCTTGACCTGTAGCTCCAGTCCCCCTCAACTGGCAGGGGGTTGGTGCTGGACCTGTAGCTCTAGCCCCTCTCTACTGGCATGGGGTTGGTGTTGGACCTGTAGCTCCAGCCCCCCTCTACTGGCAGGGGGTTGGTGCTGGACCTGTAGCTCTAGCCCCTCTCTACTGGCATGGGGTTGGTGTTGGACCTGTAGCTCCAGCCCCTCTACTGGCAGGGGGTTGGTGCTGGACCTGTAGCTCCAGCTCACCTTTACTGGCAGGGGGTTGGTGCTGGACCTGTAGCTCCAGGCCGCCTCTACTGGCTGGGGGTTGATGCTGGACCAGTAGCTCCAGCCCCCCTCTACTGGCAGGGGGTTTGTGCTGGACCTGTAGCTCCCCCCCCCCTCTACTGGAAAGGATTTGGTGCTGGACCTGTAGCTCCAGCCTCCCTCTACTGGCAAGGGGTTGGTGCTGGACCTTTAGCTCCAGCCCCTCCTCTAATGGCAGCGGGTTTTTTTTGCTGGACCTACAGCTCCAGCCCCTCCCTCTACTGGCAGGGGGTTAGGGCTGGACCAGTAGCTCCAGCCCCCCTCTACTGGCAGGGGGTTGGTGCTAGACCGGTAGCTCCAGCCCCTCTACTGTCAAGGGGTTGGTGCTGGACCTGTAGCTCCAGCCCCCCCCCTCTACTGGCAGGGGGTTGGTGCTGGACCTGTAGCTCCAGTCTCCCTCTACTGACAGGGGGTTGGTGCTGGACCAGTAGCTCCAGCACACCTCTACTGGCAGGGGGTTGGTGCTGGACCTGTAGCTCCAGCCCCTCTACTGTCAAGGGGTTGGTGCTGGACCTGTAGCTCCAGCCCCCCCTCTAATGGCAGGGGGTTGGTGCTGGACCTCTATCTTCAGCCCCCCCTCTACTGGCAAGGGGTTGGTGCTGGACCAGTAGCTCCAGTCTTCCTTTACTGGCAGGGGGTTAGTGCTGGACCTGTAGCTCCAGCCCCTCCTCTAATGGCAGGGGGGGGGGGGAGTGTTTGCTGGACCTGTAGGTCCAGGGCCCCTCCTCTACTGGCAGGGTGTTGGTGCTGGACCTGTATCTCCAGCCTCCCTCTACTGGCAGGGGGTTAGTGCATGACCAGTAGCTCCAGCACCCGTTTACTTGCAGGGGGTTGGTGCTGGATCTGTAACTCCAGCCCCCCTCTACTGCCAGAGGGTTGGTGCTAGACCTGTAGCTCCTGACCCCCCCCCTTCTACTGGCAGGGGGTTGATGCAGGACCTGTAGCTCCAGCCCCCCTCTACTGGCAGGAGAGTTGGTGTTGGACCTTTAGCTTCAGCTCCCCTCTAGTAGCAGAGGAAGTTGGTGCTGAACCTGTATCTCCAGCCCTCTTCTACTGGCAGGGGGTTGGTGATGGACCTGTAGCTCCAGCCCCCCTCTACTGGCAGGGGGTTGGTGCTGGACCTGTAGCTTCAGCCCCCCCTCTACTGGCAGGGGGTTGGAGCTGGACTTATATCTACAGCCCCCCCCCTCTCCTGGCAGGGGGTTGGTGCTGGACCTGTATCTCCAGCCCTCCCTCTACTGGCAGGTGATTGGTGCTGGACCTGTAGCTCTGGCTCCCCCACTCTACTGGCTGGGAGTTGGTGCTGGACCTGTAGCTCCAGCCCCCCCCTCTACTGTCAAGGGGTTGGTGCTGAAACTGAAGCACCAACCCTCCCCTTAACTGGCCGGGGGTTGCTGTTAGCCCTATAGCTTCAGCCCCCCCCCCCTCTGCTGATAGGAGATTGGTGCTGGACCTGTAACTCCAGCACCTCTCTACTGGAGGGGGTTGGTGTTAGCCCTATAGCTTCAGCCCCCTCTGCTGACAGGAGGTTGGGGTTGGACCTGTAACTCCAGCCCCCCCTCTACCTGCCAGGGGGTTGGTGCTAGACCTGTAGCTCCTGCCCCCCACTACTGGCAGGGGGTTGCTGCTGGACCTGTAACTCCAGCCCCCCTCTACTGCCAGGGGGTTGGTGCTAGACCTGTAGCTCCTGCCCCCCTCTACTGTCAAGGGGTTGGTGCTGGACCTGTAGCTCCAGCACCCCACTCTACTGCCAGGGGGTTGGTGCTAGACCTGTAGCTCCTGCCCCCCCCTCTACTGTCAAGGGGTTGGTGCCGAACCTGAAGCTCCAACCCTCCCCTCTACTGCCAGGGGATTGGTGCTAGACCTGTAACTCCAGCCCCCTCTACTGCCAGGGGGTTGGTGCTAGACCTGTAACTCCAGCCAACCCTCTACTGGCAGGGGGGTTGCTGATGGACCTGTAGCTCCTGCCCAACTCTACTGTCAAAGGGTTGGTGCTGGACCTGTAGCTCCAGCCCCCTCTACTGGCAGGGGGTTGGTGCTGGAACTGTAACTCCAGCCCTCCTCTGCTGACAGGGGGTTGGTGTTAGCCCTATAGCTCCAGCCCCCCTTTACTGGCAGGGGGTTGGGGCTGGACCTGTAGCTCCTGGCCGCCTCTACTGGCAGGGGGTTGGTGCCGGACCAGTAGCTCCAGTCCCTCTCTACTGGCAGGGGGTTGGAGCTGGACCAGTAGCTCCAGCCCCACTCTTCTAGCAAGGGTTGGTGTTGGAGATGTAGCTCCAGCCCTCCTCTACTGGCAGGGGATTGGTGCTGGACCTGTAGCTCCAGCCTTCCTTTACTGGTAGGGGGTTGGTGCTGGACCTGTAGCTCCAGCCTCCCTCTACTGGCAAGGGGTTGGTACTGGACCAGTAGCTCCAGCCCCCCTCTACTGGCAGGGTGTTGGTGCTAGACCGGTAGCTCCAGCCCCTCTACTGTCAAGGGGTTGGTGCTGGACCTGTAGCTCCAGCTCCCCTCTACTGGCAGGGGGTTGGTGCTGGACCTGTAGCTCCAGTCTCCCTCTACTGGCAGGGGGTTGGTGCTGGACCAGTAGCTCCAGCACACCTCTACTGGCAGGGGGTTGGTGCTGGACCTGTAACTCCAGCCCCCTTTTTCTGCCAGGGGGTTGGTGCTAGACTTGTAGGTCCTGCCCTCCCTCTACTGGCAGGGGGTTGCTGCTGGACCTGTAGCTCCAGCCCCCCTCTACTGGCAGGAGAGTTGGTGCTGGACCTTTAGCTTCAGCTCTCCTCTACTAGCAGAGGAAGTTGGTGCAGGACATGTAGCTGCAGCCCCCTCTACAGGCATAGGGGGTTGGGGCTGGGCCTGTAGGTCCAGCCCCCTTCTACTGGCAGAGGGGTTGGTGCTAGACCTGTAGGTCCAGGCCCCACTCTACTGGCATAAGAGGGTTGGAGCTGGACCTGTAGTTCCTGCCCCCCTCTACTGTCAGGGGATTAGTGCTGAACCTGTAGCTCCAGCCCCCCTCTACTGGCAGGGGGTTGGGGCTGGACCAGTAGCTCCAGCCCCCCTCTACTGGCAGGGGGTTGGTGCTAGACCGGTAGCTCCAGCCCCCCTCTACTGGCAGGGGGTTGGTGCTGGACCTGTAGCTCCAGCCCCCCTCTACTGGCAGGGGGGGTTGGTGCTAGACCTGTAGCTCCAGCCCCCCTCTACTGGCAGGGGGTTGGTGCTTGACCTGTAGCTCCAGTCCCCCTCTACTGGCAGGGGGTTGGTGCTGGACCTGTAGCTCTAGCCCCTCTCTACTGGCATGGGGTTGGTGTTGGACCTGTAGCTCCAGCCCCCCTCTACTGGCAGGGGGTTGGTGCTGGACCTGTAGCTCTAGCCCCTCTCTACTGGCATGGGGTTGGTGTTGGACCTGTAGCTCCAGCCCCTCTACTGGCAGGGGGTTGGTGCTGGACCTGTAGCTCCAGCTCACCTTTACTGGCAGGGGGTTGGTGCTGGACCTGTAGCTCCAGGCCGCCTCTACTGGCTGGGGGTTGGTGCTGGACCAGTAGCTCCAGCCCCCCTCTACTGGCAGGGGGTTTGTGCTGGACCTGTAGCTCCCCCCCCCCTCTACTGGAAAGGATTTGGTGCTGGACCTGTAGCTCCAGCCTCCCTCTACTGGCAAGGGGTTGGTGCTGGACCTTTAGCTCCAGCCCCTCCTCTAATGGCAGCGGGTTTTTTTGCTGGACCTACAGCTCCAGCCCCTCCCTCTACTGGCAGGGGGTTAGGGCTGGACCAGTAGCTCCAGCCCCCCTCTACTGGCTGGGGGTTGGTGCTAGACCGGTAGCTCCAGCCACTCTACTGTCAAGGGGTTGGTGCTGGACCTGTAGCTCCAGCCCCACCCCCTCTACTGGCAGGGGGTTGGTGCTGGACCTGTAGCTCCAGTCTCCCTCTACTGACAGGGGGTTGGTGCTGGACCAGTAGCTCCAGCACACCTCTACTGGCAGGGGGTTGGTGCTGGACCTGTAGCTCCAGCCCCTCTACTGTCAAGGGGTTGGTGCTGGACCTGTAGCTCCAGCCCCCCCCTCTAATGGCAGGGGGTTGGTGCTGGACCTCTATCTTCAGCCCCCCCTCTACTGGCAAGGGGTTGGTGCTGGACCTGTAGCTCCAGTCTTCCTTTACTGGCAGGGGGTTAGTGCTGGACCTGTAGCTCCAGCCCCTCCTCTAATGGCAGGGGGGGGGGAGTGTTTGCTGGACCTGTAGGTCCAGGGCCCCTCCTCTACTGGCAGGGTGTTGGTGCTGGACCTGTATCTCCAGCCTCCCTCTACTGGCAGGGGGTTAGTGCATGACCAGTAGCTCCAGCACCCGTTTACTTGCAGGGGGTTGGTGCTGGATCTGTAACTCCAGCCCCCCTCTACTGCCAGAGGGTTGGTGCTAGACCTGTAGCTCCTGACCCCCCCCCCCTTCTACTGGCAGGGGGTTGATGCAGGACCTGTAGCTCCAGCCCCCCTCTACTGGCAGGAGAGTTGGTGTTGGACCTTTAGCTTCAGCTCCCCTCTAGTGGCAGAGGAAGTTGGTGCTGAACCTGTATCTCCAGCCCTCTTCTACTGGCAGGGGGTTGGTGATGGACCTGTAGCTCCAGCCCCCCTCTACTGGCAGGGGGTTGGTGCTGGACCTGTAGCTTCAGCCCCCCCTCTACTGGCAGGGGGTTGGAGCTGGACTTATATCTACAGCCCCCCCCCTCTCCTGGCAGGGGGTTGGTGCTGGACCTGTATCTCCAGCCCTCCCTCTACTGGCAGGTGATTGGTGCTGGACCTGTAGCTCTGGCTCCCCCACTCTACTGGCTGGGAGTTGGTGCTGGACCTGTAGCTCCAGCCCCCCCCCTCTACTGTCAAGGGGTTGGTGCTGAAACTGAAGCACCAACCCTCCCCTTAACTGGCCGGGGGTTGCTGTTAGCCCTATAGCTTCAGCCCCCCCCCCTCTGCTGATAGGAGATTGGTGCTGGACCTGTAACTCCAGCACCTCTCTACTGGAGGGGGTTGGTGTTAGCCCTATAGCTTCAGCCCCCTCTGCTGACAGGAGGTTGGGGTTGGACCTGTAACTCCAGCCCCCCTCTACCTGCCAGGGGGTTGGTGCTAGACCTGTAGCTCCTGCCCCCCACTACTGGCAGGGGGTTGCTGCTGGACCTGTAACTCCAGCCCCCCTCTACTGCCAGGGGGTTGGTGCTAGACCTGTAGCTCCTGCCCCCCTCTACTGTCAAGGGGTTGGTGCTGGACCTGTAGCTCCAGCACCCCACTCTACTGCCAGGGGGTTGGTGCTAGACCTGTAGCTCCTGCCCCCCCCTCTACTGTCAAGGGGTTGGTGCCGAACCTGAAGCTCCAACCCTCCCCTCTACTGCCAGGGGATTGGTGCTAGACCTGTAACTCCAGCCCCCCTCTACTGCCAGGGGGTTGGTGCTAGACCTGTAACTCCAGCCAACCCTCTACTGGCAGGGCTGTTGCTGATGGACCTGTAGCTCCTGCCCAACTCTACTGTCAAAGGGTTGGTGCTGGACCTGTAGCTCCAGCCCCCTCTACTGGCAGGGGGTTGGTGCTGGAACTGTAACTCCAGCCCTCCTCTGCTGACAGGGGGTTGGTGTTAGCCCTATAGCTCCAGCCCCCCTTTACTGGCAGGGGGTTGGGGCTGGACCTGTAGCTCCTGGCCGCCTCTACTGGCAGGGGGTTGGTGCCGGACCAGTAGCTCCAGTCCCTCTCTACTGGCAGGGGGTTGGAGCTGGACCAGTAGCTCCAGCCCCACTCTTCTAGCAAGGGTTGGTGTTGGAGATGTAGCTCCAGCCCTCCTCTACTGGCAGGGGATTGGTGCTGGACCTGTAGCTCCAGCCTTCCTTTACTGGTAGGGGGTTGGTGCTGGACCTGTAGCTCCAGCCTCCCTCTACTGGCAAGGGGTTGGTACTGGACCAGTAGCTCCAGCCCCCCTCTACTGGCAGGGTGTTGGTGCTAGACCGGTAGCTCCAGCCCCTCTACTGTCAAGGGGTTGGTGCTGGACCTGTAGCTCCAGCTCCCCTCTACTGGCAGGGGGTTGGTGCTGGACCTGTAGCTCCAGTCTCCCTCTACTGGCAGGGGGTTGGTGCTGGACCAGTAGCTCCAGCACACCTCTACTGGCAGGGGGTTGGTGCTGGACCTGTAACTCCAGCCCCCTTTTTCTGCCAGGGGGTTGGTGCTAGACTTGTAGGTCCTGCCCTCCCTCTACTGGCAGGGGGTTGCTGCTGGACCTGTAGCTCCAGCCCCCCTCTACTGGCAGGAGAGTTGGTGCTGGAACTTTGCATTCAGCTCTCCTCTACTAGCAGAGGAAGTTGGTGCAGGACATGTAGCTGCAGCCCCCCTCTACTGGCAGGGGGTTGGTGCTAGACCGGTAGCTCCAGCCCCCCTCTACTGGCAGGGGGTTGGTGCTGGACCTGTAGCTCCAGCCCCCCTCTACTGGCAGGGGGGGTTGGTGCTAGACCTGTAGCTCCAGCCCCCCTCTACTGGCAGGGGGTTGGTGCTTGACCTGTAGCTCCAGTCCCCCTCTACTGGCAGGGGGTTGGTGCTGGACCTGTAGCTCTAGCCCCTCTCTACTGGCATGGGGTTGGTGTTGGACCTGTAGCTCCAGCCCCCCTCTACTGGCAGGGGGTTGGTGCTGGACCTGTAGCTCTAGCCCCTCTCTACTGGCATGGGGTTGGTGTTGGACCTGTAGCTCCAGCCCCTCTACTGGCAGGGGGTTGGTGCTGGACCTGTAGCTCCAGCTCACCTTTACTGGCCGGGGGTTGGTGCTGGACCTGTAGCTCCAGGCCGCCTCTACTGGCTGGGGGTTGGTGCTGGACCAGTAGCTCCAGCCCCCCTCTACTGGCAGGGGGTTTGTGCTGGACCTGTAGCTCCCCCCCCCCCTCTACTGGAAAGGATTTGGTGCTGGACCTGTAGCTCCAGCCTCCCTCTACTGGCAAGGGGTTGGTGCTGGACCTTTAGCTCCAGCCCCTCCTCTAATGGCAGCGGGTTTTTTTGCTGGACCTACAGCTCCAGCCCCTCCCTCTACTGGCAGGGGGTTAGGGCTGGACCAGTAGCTCCAGCCCCCCTCTACTGGCTGGGGGTTGGTGCTAGACCGGTAGCTCCAGCCCCTCTACTGTCAAGGGGTTGGTGCTGGACCTGTAGCTCCAGCCCCCCCCCCTCTACTGGCAGGGGGTTGGTGCTGGACCTGTAGCTCCAGTCTCCCTCTACTGACAGGGGGTTGGTGCTGGACCAGTAGCTCCAGCACACCTCTACTGGCAGGGGGTTGGTGCTGGACCTGTAGCTCCAGCCCCTCTACTGTCAAGGGGTTGGTGCTGGACCTGTAGCTCCAGCCCCCCCCTCTAATGGCAGGGGGTTGGTGCTGGACCTCTATCTTCAGCCCCCCCTCTACTGGCAAGGGGTTGGTGCTGGACCTGTAGCTCCAGTCTTCCTTTACTGGCAGGGGGTTAGTGCTGGACCTGTAGCTCCAGCCCCTCCTCTAATGGCAGGGGGGGGGAGTGTTTGCTGGACCTGTAGGTCCAGGGCCCCTCCTCTACTGGCAGGGTGTTGGTGCTGGACCTGTATCTCCAGCCTCCCTCTACTGGCAGGGGGTTAGTGCATGACCAGTAGCTCCAGCACCCGTTTACTTGCAGGGGGTTGGTGCTGGATCTGTAACTCCAGCCCCCCTCTACTGCCAGAGGGTTGGTGCTAGACCTGTAGCTCCTGACCCCCCCCCTTCTACTGGCAGGGGGTTGATGCAGGACCTGTAGCTCCAGCCCCCCTCTACTGGCAGGAGAGTTGGTGTTGGACCTTTAGCTTCAGCTCCCCTCTAGTAGCAGAGGAAGTTGGTGCTGAACCTGTATCTCCAGCCCTCTTCTACTGGCAGGGGGTTGGTGATGGACCTGTAGCTCCAGCCCCCCTCTACTGGCAGGGGGTTGGTGCTGGACCTGTAGCTTCAGCCCCCCCTCTACTGGCAGGGGGTTGGAGCTGGACTTATATCTACAGCCCCCCCCCTCTCCTGGCAGGGGGTTGGTGCTGGACCTGTATCTCCAGCCCTCCCTCTACTGGCAGGTGATTGGTGCTGGACCTGTAGCTCTGGCTCCCCCACTCTACTGGCTGGGAGTTGGTGCTGGACCTGTAGCTCCAGCCCCCCCCCTCTACTGTCAAGGGGTTGGTGCTGAAACTGAAGCACCAACCCCCACTACTGGCAGGGGGTTGCTGCTGGACCTGTAACTCCAGCCCCCCTCTACTGCCAGGGGGTTGGTGCTAGACCTGTAGCTCCTGCACCCCCTCTACTGTCAAGGGGTTGGTGCTGGACCTGTAGCTCCAGCACCCCCCTCTACTGGCAGGGGGTTGGTGCTGGACGTGTATCTCCAGCCCCTCCCCTCTACTGCCAGGGGGTTGGTGCTAGACCTGTAGCTCCTGCCCCCCCTCTACTGTCAAGGGGTTGGTGCCGAACTTGAAGCTCCAACCCTCCCCTCTACTGCCAGGGGGTTGGTGCTAGACCTGTAACTCCAGCCCCCCTCTACTGCCAGGGGGTTGGTGCTAGACCTGTAACTCCAGCCAACCCTCTACTGGCAGGGGGGTTGCTGATGGACCTTTAGCTCCTGCCCCCTCTACTTGCAGGGGGTTGGTGCTGGAACTGTAACTCCAGCCCTCCTCTGCTGACAGGGGGTTGGTGTTAGCCCTATAGCTCCAGCCCCCCTCTACTGGCAGGGGGTTGGGGCTGGACCTGTAACTCCAGCCCTCCTCTGCTGACAGGGGGTTGGTGTTAGCCCTATAGCTCCAGCCCCCCTCTACTGGCAGGGGGTTGGGGCTGGACCTGTAGCTCCAGCCCCCCCTCTACTGGCAGGGGGTTGATGCTGGACCTGTAGCTCCAGCTCCCCTCTACTGGCAGGAGAGTTGGTGTTGGACCTTTAGCTTCAGCTTCCCTCTAGTAGGAGAGGAAGTTGGTGCTGGACCTGTATCTCCAGCCCCCCTCTACTGGCAGGGGGTTGGTGCTGGACCTGTAGCTCCAGCCCCCCCTGTACTGGCAGGGGGTTGGAGCTGGACCTGTATCTACAACCCCCCTCTCCTGGCAGGGGGTTGGTGCTGGACCTGTATCTCCAGCCCTCCCTCTACTGGCAGGTGATTGGTGCTGGACCTGTAGCTCTGGCTCCCCCACTCTACTGGCTGGGAGTTGGTGCTGGACCTGTAGCTCCAGCCCCCCCCCCTCTACTGTCAAGGGGTTGGTGCTGAAACTGAAGCACCAACCCTCCCCTCAACTGGCCGGGGGTTGCTGTTAGCCCTATAGCTCCAGCCCCCCCTCTGCTGATAGGAGATTGGTGCTGGACCTGTAACTCCAGCACCTCTCTACTGGAGGGGTTGGTGTTAGCCCTATAGCTTCAGCCCCCCTCTGCTGACAGGAGGTTGGGGTTGGACCTGTAACTCCAGCCCCCCTCTACCTGCCAGGGGGTTGGTGCTAGACCTGTAGCTCCTGCCCCCACTACTGGCAGGGGGTTGCTGCTGGACCTGTAACTCCAGCCCCTCTCTACTGCCAGGGGGTTGGTGCTAGACCTGTAGCTCCTGCCCCCCTCTACTGTCAAGGGGTTGGTGCTGGACCTGTAGCTCCAGCACCCCACTCTACTGCCAGGGGGTTGGTGCTAGACCTGTAGCTCCTGCCCCCCCTCTACTGTCAAGGGGTTGGTGCCGAACCTGAAGCTCCAACCCTCCCCTCTACTGCCAGGGGGTTGGTGCTAGACCTGGAACTCCAGCCCCCCTCTACTGCCAGGGGGTTGGTGCTAGACCTGTAACTCCAGCCAACCCTCTACTGGCAGGGGGGTTGCTGATGGACCTGTAACTCCAGCCCCTCTCTACTGCCAGGGGGTTGGTGCTAGACCTGTAGCTCCTGCCCCCCTCTACTGTCAAGGGGTTGGTGCTGGACCTGTAGCTCCAGCACCCCACTCTACTGCCAGGGGGTTGGTGCTAGACCTGTAGCTCCTGCCCCCCCTCTACTGGCATTGGGGGTTGGTTCTAGACCTGTATCTCCTGCCCCCCCCCCTCTACTGTCAAGGGGCTGGTGCTGAACCTGTAGCTCCAGCCCCCCCTCTACTGCCAGGGGGTTGGTGCTGGACCTGTATCTCCAGCCCCCCCTCTACTGGCAGGTGATTGGTGCTGAACCTGTAGCTCCTGCCCCCCCCTCTACTGGCAGGGGGTTGGTGCTGGACCTGTAGCTCCAGCCCACCCCCCTCTACTGTCAAGGAGTTGGTGCCGAACCTGAAGCACCAACCCTCCCCTCAACTGGCCGGGGGTTGGTGTTAGCCCTATAGCTCCAGCCCCCGCTCTGCTGACAGGGGGTTGGTGTTAGCCCTATAGCTTCAGCCCCCCCCTCTGCTGACAGGGGGTTGGTGCTGGACCTGTAGCTCCAGCCCCCCCCCCTCAACTGGTAGAGGGGTTGGTGCTGGACCTGTAGCTCCAGCCCCCCCCCCTCTATTGGCAAGGGGTTGGTGCTGGGCCTGTAGCTCCAACCCCCTCTACTGGCAGGTGGTTGATGCTGGACCTGTAGCTCCAGCCCCCCTCTACTGGCAAGGGGTTGGTGCTGGACATGTAGCTCAAACCCCCTCTACTAGCAGGGGGTTAGTGCTGGACCTGTAGCTCCAGCCCCCCCCACCTTTACTGGAAAGGGGTTGGTGCTGGACCTCTATCTCCAGCCCCTCTAATGGCAGGGGGTTGGTGCTGGACATGTAGCTCCAGCCTTCCTTTACTTGCAAGGGGTTGGTGCTGGACCTTTAGCTCCAGCCCCTCCTCTAATGGCAGGGGGGGTTTTTGCTGGACCTGTAGGTCCAGGGCCCCTCCTCTACTGGCAGGGTGTTGGTGCTGGACCTGTATCTCCAGCTCCCTCTACTGGCAGGGGGTTGGTGCTGGACCTTTAGCTCCAGCCCCCCCTCTACTGGCAGGGGGTTGGTGCTGGACCTGTAGCTCCAGCCCCCCTCTCTATTGGCAAGGGGTTGGTGCTGGGCCTGTAGCTCCAGCCCCCCCTCTACTGGCATGGGGGGTTGGTTCTAGACCTGTATCTCCTGCCCCCCCCCTCTACTGTCAAGGGGCTGGTGCTGAACCTGAAGCTCCAACCCTCCCCTCTACTGGCAGGGGGTTGGTGCTGGACCTACAGCTCCAGCCCCTCCCTCTACTGGCAAGGGGTTAGGGCTGGACCAGTAGCTCCAGCCCCCCTCTACTGACAGGGGGTTGGTGCTAGACCGGTGGCTCTAGCCCCTCTACTGTCAAGGGGTTGGTGCTGGACCTGTAGCTCCAGCCCCTCTCTACTGGAGGGGGTTGGTGTTAGCCCTATAGCTTCAGCCCCCCTCTGCTGACAGGAGGTTGGGGTTGGACCTGTAACTCCAGCCCCCTCTACCTGCCAGGGGGTTGGTGCTAGACCTGTAGCTCCTGCCCCCCACTACTGGCAGGGGGTTGCTGCTGGACCTGTAACTCCAGCCCCCCTCTACTGCCAGGGGGTTGGTGCTAGATCTGTAGCTCCTGCCCCCCCCCCTCTACTGTCAAGGGGTTGGTGCTGGACCTGTAGCTCCAGCACCCCCCTCTACTGGCAGGGGGTTGGTGCTGGACGTGTATCTCCAGCCCCTCCCCTCTACTGCCAGGGGGTTGGTGCTAGACCTGTAGCTCCTGCCCCCCCTCTACTGTCAAGGGGTTGGTGCCGAACCTGAAGCTCCAACCCTCCCCTCTACTGCCAGGGGGTTGGTGCTAGACCTGTAACTCCAGCCAACCCTCTACTGGCAGGGGGGTTGCTGATGGACCTTTAGCTCCTGCCCCCTCTACTTGCAGGGGGTTGGTGCTGGAACTGTAACTCCAGCCCTCCTCTGCTGACAGAAGGTTGGTGTTAGCCCTATAGCTCCAGCCCCCCTCTAATGGCAGGGGGTTGGGGCTGGACCTGTAACTCCAGCCCTCCTCTGCTGACAGGGGGTTGGTGTTAGCCCTATAGCTCCAGCCCCCCTCTACTGGCAGGGGGTTGGGGCTGGACCTGTAGCTCCAGCCCCCCCTCTACTGGCAGGGGAATGATGCTGGACCTGTAGCTCCAGCTCCCCTCTACTGGCAGGAGAGTTGGTGTTGGACCTTTAGCTTCAGCTTCCCTCTAGTAGGAGAGGAAGTTGGTGCTGGATCTGTATCTCCAGCCCCCCTCTACTGGCAGGGGGTTGGTGCTGGACCTGTAGCTCCAGCCCCCCCTGTACTGGCAGGGGGTTGGAGCTGGACCTGTATCTACAACCCCCCTCTCCTGGCAGGGGGTTGGTGCTGGACCTGTATCTCCAGCCCTCCCTCTACTGGCAGGTGATTGGTGCTGGACCTGTAGCTCTGGCTCCCCCACTCTACTGGCTGGGAGTTGGTGCTGGACCTGTAGCTCCAGCCCCCCCCCCCTCTACTGTCAAGGGGTTGGTGCTGAAACTGAAGCACCAACCCTCCCCTCAACTGGCCGGGGGTTGCTGTTAGCCCTATAGCTCCAGCCCCCCTCTGCTGATAGGAGATTGGTGCTGGACCTGTAACTCCAGCACCTCTCTACTGGAGGGGTTGGTGTTAGCCCTATAGCTTCAGCCCCCCTCTGCTGACAGGAGGTTGGGGTTGGACCTGTAACTCCAGCCCCCCTCTACCTGCCAGGGGGTTGGTGCTAGACCTGTAGCTCCTGCCCCCCACTACTGGCAGGGGGTTGCTGCTGGACCTGTAACTCCAGCCCCTCTCTACTGCCAGGGGGTTGGTGCTAGACCTGTAGCTCCTGCCCCCCTCTACTGTCAAGGGGTTGGTGCTGGACCTGTAGCTCCAGCACCCCACTCTACTGCCAGGGGGTTGGTGCTAGACCTGTAGCTCCTGCCCCCCCTCTACTGTCAAGGGGTTGGTGCCGAACCTGAAGCTCCAACCCTCCCCTCTACTGCCAGGGGGTTGGTGCTAGACCTGGAACTCCAGCCCCCCTCTACTGCCAGGGGGTTGGTGCTAGACCTGTAACTCCAGCCAACCCTCTACTGGCAGGGGGGTTGCTGATGGACCTGTAACTCCAGCCCCTCTCTACTGCCAGGGGGTTGGTGCTAGACCTGTAGCTCCTGCCCCCCTCTACTGTCAAGGGGTTGGTGCTGGACCTGTAGCTCCAGCACCCCACTCTACTGCCAGGGGGTTGGTGCTAGACCTGTAGCTCCTGCCCCCCCTCTACTGTCAAGGGGTTGGTGCCGAACCTGAAGCTCCAACCCTCCCCTCTACTGCCAGGGGGTTGGTGCTAGACCTGTAACTCCAGCCCCCCTCTACTGCCAGGGGGTTGGTGCTAGACCTGTAACTCCAGCCAACCCTCTACTGGCAGGGGGGTTGCTGATGGACCTGTAGCTCCTGTCCAACTCTACTGTCAAGGGGTTGGTGCTGGACCTGTAGCTCCAGCCCCCTCTACTGACAGGGGGTTGGTGCTGGAACTGTAACTCCAGCCCTCCTCTGCTGACAGGGGGTTGGTGTTAGCCGAATAGCTCCAGCCCCCCCTCTACTGGCAGGGAGGTTGGGGCTGGACCTGTAGCTCCAGGCCGCCTCTACTGGCAGGGGGTTGGTGCTGGACCAGTAGCTCCAGCCCCTCTCTACTGGCAGGGGGTTGGTGCTGGACCAGTAGCTCTAGCCCCACTATTCTGGCAAGGGTTGGTGTTGGAGATGTAGCTCCAGCCCCCCTCTACTGGCAGGGGATTGGTGCTGGACCTGTAAATCCAGCCTCCCTCTACTGCCAGGGGGTTGGTGCTAGACCTGTAGCTCCTGCCCCCCCCTCTACTGGCAAGGGGTTGCTGCTGGACCTGTAGCTCCAACCCCCCCTCTACTGCCAGGGGGTTGGTGCTGGACCTGTATCTCCAGCCCCCCCTCTACTGTCAGGTGATTGGTGCTGAACCTGTAGCTCCAGCCCCCCCACTCTACTGGCAGGGGGTTGGTGCTGGACCTGTAGCTCCAACCCACCCCCCTCTACTGTCAAGGGGTTGGTGCTGAACCTGAAGCACCAACCCTCCCCTGAATTGGCCGGGGGTTGGTGTTAGCCCTATAGCTCCAGCCCCCCCTCTGCTGACAGGGGGTTGGTGTAAGCCCTATAGCTTCAGCCCCCCTCTGCTGACAGGGGGTTGGTGCTGGACCTGTAGCTCCAGCCCCCCTCCTCAACTGGCAAAGGGGTTGGTGCTGGACCTGTAGGTCCAGCCCCCCCTCTATTGGCAAGGGGTTGGTGCTGGGCCTGTAACTCAAACCCCCTCTACTGGCAGGTGGTTGATGCTGGACCTGTAGCTCCAGCCCCCCCTCTACTGGCAGGGGGTTGGTGCTGGACATGTAGCTCAAGCCTCCTCTACTGGCAGGGGGTTGGTGCTGGACCTGTAGCTCCAGCCCCCCCCCCTCCTCTACTGGAAAGGGATTGGTGCTGGACCTCTATCTCCAGCCCCTCCTCTAATGGCAGTGGGTTGGTGCTGGACATGTAGCTCCAGCCCCCTCTACTGGCAGGGGGTTGGTGTTGGACCTGTAGCTCCAACCTCCCTCTACTGGCAAGGGGTTGGTGCTGGACCTTTAGCTCCAGCCCCCCCTCAATTGGCAAGGGGTTGGTGCTGGGCCTGTAGCTCCAGCCCCCTTCTACAGGCAGGGGGGTTAGTGCTAGACCTGTAGGTCCAGGCCCAACTCTACTGTCATGGGGGGGTTGGTGCTGGACCTGTAGTTCCTGCCCCCCTCTACTGTCAGGGGATTAGTGCTGAACCTGTAGCTACAGGCCCCTCTACTGGCAGGGGGTTGGGGCGGGACCAGTAGCTCCAGCCCCCCTCTACTGGCAGGGGGTTGGTGCTTGACCGGTAGCTCCAGCCCCTCCTCAACAGGCACGGGGGTTGGTGCTGGACCTGTAGCTCCATCCCCCCCTCTATTGGTAAGGGGTTGGTGCTGGGCCTGTAGCTCCAGCCCCCCTCTACTGGCATGGAGGGTTGGTGCTAGACCTGTAGCTCCAGCCCCCCTCTACTGGCAGGGGGTTGGTGCTGGACCTGTAGCTCCAGCCCCCCTCTACTGGCAGGGGGTTGGTGCTGGACCTGTAGCTCTAGCCCCCCTCTACTGGCATGGGGTTGGTGTTGGACCTGTAGCTCCAGCCCCTCTACTGGCAGGGGGTTGGTGCTGGACCTGTAGCTCCAGCTCACCTCTACTGGCAGGGGGTTGGTGCTGGACCTGTAGCTCCAGGCCGCCTCTACTGGCAGGGGGTTGGTGCTGGAATAGTAGCTCCAGCCCCCCTCTACTGGCAGGGGGTTGGTGCTGGACCTGTAGCTCCCCCCCCCCTATACTGGAAAGGATTTGGTGCTGGACCTCTATCTCCAGCCCCCCTCTACTGGCAAGGGGTTGGTGATCGAGTAGTAGCTCCAGCCCCTCTACTGGCAGGGGGTTGGTGCTGGACCTGTAGCTCCAGCCTTCCTTTACTTGCAAGGGGTTGTTGCTGGACCTTTAGCTCCAGCCCCTCCTCTAATGGCAGGGGGGGTTTTTGCTGGACCTGTAGGTCCAGGGCCCCTCCTCTACTGGCAGGGTGTTGGTGCTGGACCTGTATCACCAGCTCCCTCTACTGGCAGGGGGTTGGTGCTGGACCTTTAGCTCCAGCCCCCCCTCTACTGGCAGGGGGTTGGTGCTGGACCTGTAGCTCCAGCCCCCCTCTATTGGCAAGGGGTTGGTGCTGGGCCTGTAGCTCCAGCCCCCCCTCTACTGGCATGGGGGGTTGGTTCTAGACCTGTATCTCCTGCCCCCCCTCTACTGTCAAGGGGCTGGTGCTGAACCTGAAGCTCCAACCCTCCCCTCTACTGGCAGGGGGTTGGTGCTGGACCTACAGCTCCAGCCCCTCCCTCTACTGGCAGGGGGTTAGGGCTGGACCAGTAGCTCCAGCCCCCCTCTTCTGGCAGGGGGTTGGTGCTAGACCGGTAGCTCTAGCCCCTCTACTGTCAAGGGGTTGGTGCTGGACCTGTAGCTCCAGCCCCTCTCTTCTGGCAGGGGGTTGGTGCTGGACCAGTAGCTCTAGCCCCACTATTCTGGCAAGGGTTGGTGTTGGAGATGTAGCTCCAGCCCCCCTCTACTGGCAGGGGATTGGTGCTGGACCTGTAACTCCAGCCTCCCTCTACTGCCAGGGGGTTGGTGCTAGACCTGTAGCTCCAACCCCCCCTCTACTGCCAGGGGGTTGGTGCTGGACCTGTATCTCCAGCCCCCCTCTACTGTCAGGTGATTGGTGCTGAACCTGTAGCTCCAGCCCCCCCCCCTCTACTGGCAGGGGGTTGGTGCTGGACCTGTAGCTCCAGCCCACCCCCCTCTACTGTCAAGGGGTTGGTGCTGAACCTGAAGCACCAACCCTCCCCTGAACTGGCCGGGGGTTGGTGTTAGCCCTATAGCTCCAGCCCCCCCTCTGCTGACAGGGGGTTGGTGTAAGCCCTATAGCTTCAGCCCCCCTCTGCTGACAGGGGGTTGGTGCTGGACCTGTAGCTCCAGCCCCCCTCCTCAACTGGCAAAGGGGTTGGTGCTGGACCTGTAGGTCCAGCCCCCCCTCTATTGGCAAGGGGTTGGTGCTGGGCCTGTAACTCAAACCCCCTCTACTGGCAGGTGGTTGATGCTGGACCTGTAGCTCCAGCCCCCCTCTACTGGCAGGGGGTTGGTGCTGGACATGTAGCTCAAGCCCCCTCTACTGGCAGGGGGTTGGTGCTGGACCTGTAGCTCCAGCCCCCCCCCCCCCTCCTCTACTGGAAAGGGATTGGTGCTGGACCTCTATCTCCAGCCCCTCCTCTAATGGCAGGGGGTTAGTGCTGGACATGTAGCTCCAGCCCCCTCTACTGGCAGGGGGTTGGTGTTGGACCTGTAGCTCCAACCTCCCTCTACTGGCAAGGGGTTGGTGCTGGACCTTTAGCTCCAGCCTCTCCTCTAATGGCAGGGGGGTTGTTGTTGGACATGTAGCTCCAGCCCCCCCACAACAGGCAGTGGGGTTGGTGCTGGACCTGTAGCTCCAGCCCCCCCTCAATTGGCAAGGGGTTGGTGCTGGGCCTGTAGCTCCAGCCCCCTTCTACAGGCAGGGGGGTTGGTGCTAGACCTGTAGGTCCAGGCCCCACTCTACTGTCATGGGGGGGTTGGTGCTGGACCTGTAGTTCCTGCCCCCCTCTACTGTCAGGGGATTAGTGCTGAACCTGTAGCTCCAGGCCCCTCTACTGGCAGGGGGTTGGGGCGGGACCAGTAGCTCCAGCCCCCCTCTACTGGCAGGGGGTTGGTGCTTGACCGGTAGCTCCAGCCCCTCCTCAACAGGCACGGGGGTTGGTGCTGGACCTGTAGCTCCATCCCCCCCTCTATTGGTAAGGGGTTGGTGCTGGGCCTGTAGCTCCAGCCCCCCCTCTACTGGCATGGAGGGTTGGTGCTAGACCTGTAGCTCCAGCCCCCCTCTACTGGCAGGGGGTTGGTGCTGGACCTGTAGCTCCAGCCCCCCTCTACTGGCAGGGGGTTGGTGCTGGACCTGTAGCTCTAGCCCCCCTCTACTGGCATGGGGTTGGTGTTGGACCTGTAGCTCCAGCCCCTCTACTGGCAGGGGGTTGGTGCTGGACCTGTAGCTCCAGCTCACCTCTACTGGCAGGGGGTTGGTGCTGGACCTGTAGCTCCAGGCCGCCTCTACTGGCAGGGGGTTGGTGCTGGAATAGTAGCTCCAGCCCCCCTCTACTGGCAGGGGGTTGGTGCTGGACCTGTAGCTCCCCCCCCCCTATACTGGAAAGGATTTGGTGCTGGACCTCTATCTCCAGCCCCCCTCTACTGGCAAGGGGTTGGTGATCGAGTAGTAGCTCCAGCCACTCTACTGGCAGGCGGTTGGTGCTGGACCTGTAGCT
Source organism: Procambarus clarkii (assembly GCF_040958095.1). Classification (NCBI taxonomy): domain Eukaryota; kingdom Metazoa; phylum Arthropoda; class Malacostraca; order Decapoda; family Cambaridae; genus Procambarus; species Procambarus clarkii. The sequence continues at coordinate 51,471,563 of NC_091164.1, read as the reverse complement.
CCAGCCTTCCTTTACTTGCAAGGGGTTGTTGCTGGACCTTTAGCTCCAGCCCCTCGTCTAATGGCAGGGGGGGTTTTTGCTGGACCTGTAGGTCCAGGGCCCCTCCTCTACTGGCAGGGTGTTGGTGCTGGACCTGTATCACCAGCTCCCCCTCTATTGGCAAGGGGTTGGTGCTGGGCCTGTAGCTCCAGCCCCCCCTCTACTGGCATGGGGGGTTGGTTCTAGACCTGTATCTCCTGCCCCCCCCTCTACTGTCAAGGGGCTGGTGCTGAACCTGAAGCTCCAACCCTCCCCTCTACTGGCAGGGGGTTGGTGCTGGACCTACAGCTCCAGCCCCTCCCTCTACTGGCAGGGGGTTAGGGCTGGACCAGTAGCTCCAGCCCCCCTCTTCTGGCAGGGGGTTGGTGCTAGACCGGTAGCTCTAGCCCCTCTACTGTCAAGGGGTTGGTGCTGGACCTGTAGCTCCAGCCCCTCTCTACTGGCAGGGGGTTTGTGCTGGACCTGTAGCTCCAGCCCCTCTCCTGTCAAGGGGTTGGTGCTGGACCTGTAGCTCCAGCCCCCCTCTACTGCCAGGGGGTTGGTGCTAGACCTGTAGCTCCTGCCCCCCTCTACTGTCAAGGGGTTGGTGCTGGACCTGTAGCTCCAGCACCCCACTCTACTGCCAGGGGGTTGGTGCTAGACCTGTAGCTCCTGCCCCCCCTCTACTGTCAAGGGGTTGGTGCCGAACCTGAAGCTCCAACCCTCCCCTCTACTGCCAGGGGTTGGTGCTAGACCTGTAACTCCAGCCCCCCTCTACTGCCAGGGGGTTGGTGCTAGACCTGAAACTCCAGCCAACCCTCTACTGGCAGGGGGGTTGCTGATGTTCCTGTAGCTCCTGCCCAACTCTACTGTCAAGGGGTTGGTGCTGGACCTGTAGCTCCAGCCCCCTCTACTGGCAGGGGGTTGGTTTTAGCCCTATAGCTTCAGCCCCCCCCCCCCTCTGCTGACAGGGGGTTGGTGCTGGACCTATAGCTCCAGCCCCCCTCCTCAACTGGCAGAGGGGTTGGTGCTGGACCTGTAGCTCCAGCCCCCCCCCCTCTATTGGCAAGGGGTTGGTGCTGGGCCTGTAACTCCAACCCCCTCTACTGGCAGGTGGTTGATGCTGGACCTGTAGCTCCAGCCCCCCTCTACTGGCAGGGGGTTGGTGCTGGACATGTAGCTGCAGCCCCCTCTACTGGCAGGGTGTTGGTACTGGACCTGTAGCTCCAGCCCCCCTCTACTGGCAGGGGGTTGGTGCTGGACATGTAGCTGAAGCCCCCTCTACTGGCAGCGGGTTGGTGCTGGACCTGGAGCTCCAACCTCCCTCTACTGGCAAGGGGTTGGTGCTGGACCTTTAGCTCCAGCCTCTCCTCTAATGGCAGGGGGGGTTGTTGTTGGACCTGTAGCTCCAGCCCCCCCTCAATTGGCAAGGGGTTGGTGCTGGGCCTGTAGCTCCAGCCCCCTTCTACTGGCAGGGGGGTTGGTGCTAGACCTGAAGGTCCAGGCCCCACTCTAATGTCATGGGGGGGTTGGTGCTGGACCTGTAGTTCCTGCCCCCCTCTACTGTCAGGGAATTAGTGCTGAACCTGTAGCTCCAGGCCCCTCTACTGGCAGGGGGTTGGGGTGGACCAGTAGCTCCAGCCCCCTCTACTTGCTGGGAGTTGGTGCTGGACCTGTAGCTCCAGCCCCTCTTCAACTGGCACGGGGGTTGGTGCTGGACCTGTAGCTCCATCCCCCCCTCTATTGGTAAGGGGTTGGTGCTGGGCCTGTAGCTTCAGCCCCCCCTCTACTGGCATGGAGGGTTGGTGCTAGACCTGTAGTTCCAGCCCCCCTCTACTGGCAGGGGGTTGGTGCTGGACCTGTAGCTCCAGCCCCCCTCTACTGGCAGGGGGTTGGTGCTGGACCTGTAGCTACAGCCCCCCTCTACTGGCAGGGGGTTGGTGCTGGACCTGTAGCTCTAGCCCCCCTCTACTGGCAGGGGGTTGGTCTTGGACCTGTAGCTCCAGCCCCTCTACTGGCAGGGGGTTGGTGCTGGACCTGTAGCTCCAGCTCACCTCTACTGGCAGGGGGTTGGTGCTGGACCTGTAGCTCCAGGCCGCCTCTACTGGCAGGGGGTTGGTGCTGGACTAGTAGCTCCAGCCCCTCTACTGGCAGGGGGTTGGTGCTGGACCTGTAGCTCCAGCCTTCCTTTACTTGCAAGGGGTTGGTGCTGGACCTTTAGCTCCAGCCCCTCCTCTAATGGCAGGGGGGGGGGGTTTGCTGGACCTGTAGGTCCAGGGCCCCTCCTCTACTGGCAGGGTGTTGGTGCTGGACCTGTATCTCCAGCTCCATCTACTGGCAGGGGGTTGGTGCTCGACCTTTAGCTCCAGCCCCACCTCTACTGGCAGGGGGTTGGTGCTGGACCTGTAGCTCCAGCCCCCCCCCTCTATAGGCCAGGGGTTGGTGCTGGGCCTGTAGCTCCAGTTCCCCCTCTACTGGCATGGGGGGTTGGTTCTAGACCTGTATCTCCTGCCCCCCCTCTACTGTCAAGGGGCTGGTGCTGAACCTGAAGCTCCAACCCTCCCCTCTACTGGCAGGGGGTTGGTGCTGGACCTACAGCTCCAGCCCCTCCCTCTACTGGCAGGGGGTTAGGGCTGGACCAGTAGCTCCAGCCCCCCTCTACTGGCAGGGGGTTGGTGCTAGACCGGTAGCTCTAGCCCCTCTACTGTCAAGGGGTTGGTGCTGGACCTGTAGCTCCAGCTTCTCTCTACTGGAGGGGGTTGGTGTTAGCCCTATAGCTTCAGCCCCCCTCTGCTGACAGGAGGTTGGGGTTGGACCTGTAACTCCAGCCCCCTCTACCTGCCAGGGGGTTGGTGCTAGACCTGTAGCTCCTGCCCCCCACTACTGGCAGGGGGTTGCTGCTGGACCTGTAACTCCAGCCCCCCTCTACTGCCAGGGGGTTGGTGCTAGACCTGTAGCTCCTGCCCCCCTCTACTGTCAAGGGGTTGGTGCTGGACCTGTAGCTCCAGCACCCCCCTCTACTGGCAGGGGGTTGGTGCTGGACCTGTATCTCCAGCCCCTCCCCTCTACTGCCAGGGGGTTGGTGCTAGACCTGTAGCTCCTGCCCCCCCCCCCTCTACTGTCAAGGGGATGGTGCCGAACCTGAAGCTCCAACCCTCCCCTCTACTGCCAGGGGGTTGGTGCTAGACCTGTAACTCCAGCCCCCCTCTACTGCCAAGGGGTTGGTGCTAGACCTGTAACTCCAGCCAACCCTCTACTGGCAGGGGGGTTGCTGATGGACCTTTAGCTCCTGCCCAACTCTACTGTGAAGGGGTTGGTGCTGGACCTGTAGCTCCAGCCCCCTCTACTGGCACGGGGTTGGTGCTGGAACTGTAACTCCAGCCCTCCTCTGCTGACAGGGGGTTGGTGTTAGCCCTATAGCTCCAGCCCCCCTCTACTGGCAGGGGGTTGGGGCTGGACCTGTAGCTCCAGGCCGACTCTACTGGCAGGGGGTTGGTGCTGGACCAGTAGCTCCAGCCCCTCTCTACTGGCAGGGGGTTGGTGCTGGAGCAGTAGCTCCAGCCCCACTCTTCTGGCAAGGGTTGGTGTTGGAGATGTAGCTCCAGCCCCCCTCTACTGGCAGGGGATTGGTGCTGGACCTGTAGCTCCAGCCTCCATCTACTGGCAGGGGGTTGGTGCTGGACCAGTAGCTCCAGCCCTCCTCTACTGGCAGGGGATTGGTGCTGGACCTGTAACTCCAGCCCCCCTCTACTGCCAGGGGGTTGGTGCTTGACCTGTAGCTCCTGCCCCCCCCCTCTACTGGCAGGGGGTTGCTGCTGGACCTGTAGCTCCAGCCCCCCCTCTACTGCCAGGGGGTTGGTGCTGGACCTGTATCTCCAGCCCCCCCTCTACTGTCAGGTGATTGGTGCTGAACCTGTAGCTCCAGCCCCCCCCCTCTACTGGCAGGGGGTTGGTGCTGGACCTGTAGCTCCAGCCCACCCCCCTCTACTGTCAAGGGGTTGGTGCTGAACCTGAAGCACCAACCCTCCCCTGAACTGGCCGGGGGATGGTGTTAGCCCTATAGCTCCAGCCCCCCTCTGCTGACAGGGGGTTGGTGTTAGCCCTATAGCTTCAGCCCCCTTCTGCTGACAGGGGGTTGGTGCTGGACCTGTAGCTCCAGCCCCCCTCCTCAACTGGCAGAGGGGTTGGTGCTGGACCTGTAGCTCCAGCCCCCCCCCCCTCTATTGGCAAAAGGTTGGTGCTGGGCCTGTAACTCCAACCCCCTCTACTGGCAGGTGGTTGATGCTGGACCTGTAGCTCCAGCCCCCCTCTACTAGCAGGGGGTTGGTGCTGGACATGTAGCTCAAGCCCCCTCTACTGGCAGGGGGTTGGTGCTGGACTTGTAGCTCCAGCCCCCCCCCCTCTACTGGAAAGGGGTTGGTGCTGGACCTCTATCTCCAGCCCCTCCTCTAATGGCAGGGGGTTGGTGCTGGACATGTAGCTCCAGCCCCCCGTCAACTGGCAGTGGGGTTGGTGCTGGACCTGTAGCTCCAGCCCCCCCTCAATTGGCAAGGGGTTGGTGCTGGGCCTGTAGCTCCAGCACCCTTCTACTGGCAGGGGGGTTGGTGCTAGACCTGTAGGTCCAGGCCCCACTCTACTGTCATGGGGGGGTTGGTGCTGGACCTGTAGTTCCTGCCCCCCTCTACTGTCAGGGGATTAGTGCTGAACCTTTAGCTCCAGGCCCCTCTACTGGCAGGGGGTTGGGGCTGGACCAGTAGCTCCAGCCCCCCTCTACTGGCAGGGGGTTGGTGCTAGACCGGTAGCTCCAGCCCCCTCTACTTGCTTGGAGTTGGTGCTGGACCTGTAGCTCCAGCCCCTCCTCAACTGGCACGGGGGTTGGTGCTGGACCTGTAGCTCCATCCCCCCTCTATTGGTAAGGGGTTGGTGCTGGGCCTGTAGCTCCAGCCCCCCCTCTACTGGCATGGAGGGTTGGTGCTAGACCTGTAGCTCCAACCCCCCTCTAATGGCAGGGGGTTGGTGCTGGACCTGTATTTCCAGCCCCCCTCTACTGGCAGGGGGTTGGTGCTGGACCTGTAGCTCTAGCCCCCCTCTACTGGCATCGGGTTGGTGTTGGACCTGTAGCTCCAGCCCCTCTACTGGCAGGGGGTTGGTGCTGGACCTGTAGCTCCAGCTCACCTCTACTAGCAGGGGGTTGGTGCTGGACCTGTAGCTCCAGCCCCTCCTCTAATGGCAAGGGGGGTTGGTTCTAGACCTGTATCTCCTGCCCCCCCCCTCTACTGTCAAGGGGCTGGTGCTGAACCTGAAGCTCCAGCCCCCCCTCTACTGGCAGGGGGTTGGTGTTGGACCTGTAGCTCCATCACCCCCTCTATTGATAAGGGGTTGGTGCTGGGCCTGTAGCTCCAGCCCCCCCTCTACTGGCATGGAGGGTTGGTGCTAGACCTGTAGCTCCAGCCCCCCTCTACTGGCAGGGGGTTGGTGCTGGACCTGTAGCTCTAGCCCCCCTCTATTGGCATGGGGTTGGTGTTGGACCTGTAGCTCCAGCCCCTCTACTAGCAGGGGGTTGGTGCTGGATCTGTAGCTCCAGGCCGCCTCTACTGGCAGGGGGTTGGTGCTGGACTAGTAGCTCCAGCCCCCCTCTACTGGCAGGAGGTTGGTGCTGGACTTGTAGCTCCCCCCCTCTACTGGAAAGGATTTGGTGCTGGACCTCTATCTCCAGCCCCCCTCTACTGGCAAGGGGTTGGTGCTGGACTAGTAGCTCCAGCCCCTCTACTAGCAGGGGGTTGGTGCTGGACCTGTAGCTCCAGCCTTCCTTTACTGGCAAGGGGTTGGTGCTGGACCTTTAGATCCAGCCCCTCCTCTAATGGCGGGGGGGGGGGGGTTGTTGGACCTGTAGGTCCAGGGCCCCTCCTCTACTGGCAGGGAGTTGATGCTGGACCTGTATCTCCAGCTCCCTCTACTGGCAGGGGGTTGGTGCTAGACCTTTAGCTCCAGCCCCCCCTCTACTGGCAGGGGGTTAGTGCTGGACCTGTAGCTCCATCCCCCCCTCTATTAGCAAGGGGTTGGTGCTGGGCCTGTAGCTCCAGCCCCCCCTCTACTGGCATGGGGGGTTGGTTCTAGACCTGTATCTCCTGCCCCCCCCCCCTCTACTGTCAAGGGGCTGGTGCAGAACCTGAAGCTCCAACCCTTCCCTCTACTGGCAGGGGGTTTGTGCTGGACCTACAGCTCCAGCCCCTCCCTCTACTGGCAGGGGGTAAGGGCTGGACCAGTAGCTCCAGCCCCCTCCACTGGCAGGGGGTTGGTGCTAGACCGGTAGCTCTAGCCTCTCTACTGTCAAGGGGTTGGTGCTGGACCTTTAGCTCCAGCCCCCCCTCAACTGACACGGGGGTTGGTGCTGGACCTGTAGCTCCATCCCCCCCTCTATTGGTAAGGGGTTGGTGCTGGGCCTGTAGCTCCAGCCCCCCCTCTACTGGCATGGGGGGTTGGTGCTAGACTTGTAGCTCCAGCCCCCCTCTACTGGCAGGGGGTTGTTGCTGGACCTGTAGCTCCAGCCCCCCTCTACTGGCAGGGGGCTGGTGCTGGACCTGTAGCTCTAGCCCCCCTCTACTGGCATGGGGTTGGTGTTGGACCTGTAGCTCCAGCCCCTCTACTGGCAGGGGGTTGGTGCTGGACCTGTAGTTCCAGCTCACCACTACTGGCAGGGGGTTGGTGCTGGACCTGTAGCTCCAGGCCGCCTCTACTGCCAGGGGGTTGGTGCTGGACCTGTAGCTTCCCCCCTCTACTGGAAAGGATTTGGTGCTGGACCTCTATCTCCAACCCCCCTCTACTGGCAAGGGGTTGGTGCTGGACTAGTAGCTCCAGCCCCTCTACTGGCAGGGGGTTGGTGCCAGTAGAGGGGCTGGACCTGTAGCTCCAGCCTTCCTTTACTGGCAAGGGGTTGGTGCTGGACCTTTAGCTCCAGCCCTTCCTCTAATGGCAGGGGGGGGTTTTTTTGCTGGACCTGTAGGTCCAGGGCCCCTCCTCTACTGGCAGGGTGTTGGTGCTGGACCTGTATCTCCAGCTCCCTCTACTTGCAGGGGGTTGGTGCTGGACTTTTAGCTCCAGCCCCCCCTCTACTGGCAGGGGGTTGGTGCTGGACCTGTAGCTCCATCCCCCCCTCTATTGGCAAGGGGTTGGTGCTGGGCCTGTAGCTCCAGCCCCCCCTCTACTGGCATGGGGGGTTGGTTCTAGACCTGTATCTCCTGCTCCCCCCTCTAATGTCAAGGGGCTGGTGCTGAACCTGAAGCTCCAACCCTCCCCTCTACTGGCAGGGGGTTGGTGCTGGGCCTACAGCTCCAGCCCCTCCCTCTACTGGCAGGGGGTTAGGGCTGGACCAGTAGCTCCAGCCCCCGTCTACTGGCAGGGGGTTGGTGCTAGACCGGTAGCTCTAGCCCCTCTACTGTCAAGGGGTTGGTGCTGGACCTGTAGCTCCAGCCCCCCTCTACTGGCAGGGGGGTTGGTGCTGGACCTGTAGCTACAGCCTCCCTCTACTGGCAGGGGGTTGGTGCTTTACCAGTAGCTCCAGCACACCTCTACTGGCAGGGGGTTGGTGCTGGACCTGTAACTTCAGCCCCCCTCTACTGGCAGGAGAGTTGGTGCTGGACCTTTAGCTTCAGCTCTCCTCTGCTAGCAGAGGAAGTTGGTGCTGGATATGTAGCTCCAGCCCCCCTTCTACTGGCAGGGGGTTGCTGCTGGACCTGTAGCTCCAGCCCCCCTCTACTGGCAGGGGGTTGCTGCTGGACCTGTAGCTCCTGCCCCCCCTCTACTGGCAGGGGGTTGCTGCTGGACCTGTAGCTCCAGCCCCCTCTCTACTGGCAGGAGAGTTGGTGCTGGACATTTAGCTTCAGCTCTCCTCTACTAGCAGAGGAAGTGGGTGCTGGACATGTAGCTCCAGCCCCGTCTACAGGCATAGGGGGTTGGTGCTGGACCTGTATCTTCAGCTCCCTTCTACAGGCAGGGGGTTGGAGCTGGACCTGTATCTCCAGCCCCCCCCACTACTAGCAGGGGGTTGGAGCTGGACCTGTAGCTCCTGCCTCCCTCTACTGGCAAGGGGTTGGTGCTGAACCTGAAGCTCCATCCCTCCTCTCTACTGGCAGGGGGTTGGTGCTGGACCTGTATCTCCAGCCCCCCCTCTACTGGCAGGGGGTTGGTGCTGGACCTGTAGCTCCTGCCCCCCTCTACTGTCAAAGGGTTGGTGTTGGACCTATAGCTTCAGCCCCCCCTCTACTGGCAGGGGGTTTGTGCTGGACCTGTAGCTCCTGCCCCCCTCTACTGTCAAGGGGTTGATGCTGGACCTACAGCTCCAGCCTCCCTCTACTGGCAGGGGGATGGTGGACCTGTAGCTCCAACCTACCTTTACTGGCAGGGGGTTGGTGCTGGACCGGTAGCTCCAGCCCCTCTACTGTCAGGGGGTTAGTGGACCTGTAGCTCCAGCCTTCCTTTACTCGCAGGGGGTTGGTGCTGGACCTGTAGCTCTAGCCCCCCTCTACTGGCATGGGGTTGGTGTTGGACCTGTAGCTCCAGCCCCTCTACTGGCAGGGGATTTGTGCTGGACCTGTAGCTCCAGCTCTCCTCTACCAGCAGGGGGTTGGTGCTGGACCTGTAGCTCCAGGCCGCCTCTACTGGCAGGGAGTTGGTGCTGGACCTGTAGCTCTAGCCCCCCTCTACTGGCATGGGGTTGGTGTTGGAACTGTAGCTCCAGCCCCTCTACTGGCAGGGGATTTGTGCTGGACCAGTAGCTCCAGCCCCCCCTCTACTGGCAGGCGGTTGGTGCTGGACCTGTAGCTCCAGCCCCCCTCTACTGGCAGGAGGATGGTGCTGGACCAGTAGCTCCAGCCCCACTCATCTGGCAGGAGGTTGGTGCTGGACCAGTAGCTCCAGCCCCCTTCTACTGGCAGGGGGCTGGTGTTGGAGATGTAGCTCCAGCCCCCCTCTACTGGCAGGGGGTTGGTGCTGGACCTGTAGCTCCAGCCCCCCCCCCCCTCTACTGGAAAGGGGTTGGTGCTGGACCTGTAGCCCCAGCTTTCCTTTACTGGCAGGGGGTTGGTGCTGGAACTGTAGCTCCAGCCTCCCTCTACTGCCACGGGGTTGGTGCTGGACCTTTATCTCCAGCCCCTCCTCTAATGGCAGGGGGGGGGGGGTTGCTGGACATGTAGGTCCAGGGCCCCTCCTCTACTGGCAAGGTGTTCGTGCTGGACCTGTATCTCCAGCTCCCTCTACTGGCAGGGGGTTGGTGCTGGACCTTTAGCTCCAGGCCCCCTCTACTGGCAGGGGGTTGGTGCTGGACCTGTAGCTCCATCCCCCCCTTTATTGGCAAGGGGTTGGTGCTGGGCCTGTAGCTCCAGCCCCTTCTACTGGCAGGGGGGTTGGTGCTAGACCTGTGGGTTAAGGCCCCCCTCTACTGGCAGGGGGTTGGTGCTGAACGTGAAGCTTCAGCCCCTCTACAGTCAGGGGATTAGTGCTGGACCTACAGCTCCAGCCCCCTCTACTGGCAGGGGGTTGGTGCTGGACCTACAGCTCCAGCCCCTCCCTCTACTGGCAGGGGGTTGGTGCTGGATATGTATCTCCAACCCCCCCTCTACTGGCTGGGGGTTGGTGCTGGACCTGTACCTCCAACCCACTCTACTGGCAGGGTTTGGTGTTAGCCCTATAGCTCCAGCCCCCCTATCTACTGACAGGGGGTTGGTGCTAGACCTGTAACTCCAGCCCCCCTCTACTGCCAGGGGGTTGGTGCTAGACCTGTAGCTCCTGCCCCCCCTCTACTGGCAGGGGGTTGGTGCTGGACCTGTATCTCCAGCACCCCCCCCCTCAACTGGCAGGGGGTTGGTGCTGGACCTGTAGCTCCTGCCCCCCTCTACTGTGAAGGGGTTGGTGCCGAACCTGAAGCTGCAACACTCCCCTCTACTGGCAGGGAGGTTGATGCTGGACCTGTATCTCCAGCCCCCCCCCCCTCTACTGGCCGGGGGTTGGTGCAGGACCTGTAGCTCCTGCCCCCCTCTACTGTCAAGGGGTTGGTGCTGGACCTGTAGCTCTAGCCCCCCTCTACTGGCAGGTGGTTGATGCTGGACCTACAGCTCCAGCCTCCCACTACTGGCAAGGGGTTGGTGGACCTGTAGCTCTAGCCTACCTTTACTGGCAGGGGGTTGGTGCTGGACCGGTAGCTCCAGCCCCCTTACTGTCAGGGGGTTGGTGGACCTGTAGCTCCAGCCTTCCTTTACTGGTAGGGGGTTGGTGCTTGACCTGTAGCTCCAGCCCCCCTCTACTGTCAAGGGGTTGGTGCTGGACCTGTAGCTCCAGCTCCCCTCTACTTGCAGGAGGTTGGTGCTGGACCAGTAGCTCCAGCCCCCCTCTACTGCCAGGGGGTTGGTGCTAGACCTGTAGCTCCTGCCCCCCTCTGCTGGCAGGGTGTTGCTGCTGGACCTGTAGCTCCAGCCCCCCTCTACTGGCAGGAGTTGGTGCTGGACCTTTAGCTTCAGCTCTCCTCTACTAGCAGAGGAAGTTGGTGCTGGACCTGTAGCTCCAGCCCCCCTCTACTGGCGGGGGTTGGTGCTGGACCTGTAGCTCCATCCACCCTCTATTTGCAGGGGGTTGGTGCTTGACCAGTAGCTCCAGCACCCCTCTACTGGCAGGGGGTTGGTGCTGGACCTGTAACTCCAGCCCCCCTCTACTGCCAGGGGGTTGGTGTTAGCCATATAGCTTCAGCCCCCCCTCTGCTGACAGGGGGTTGGTGCTGGACCTGTAGCTCCAGCCCCCCCTCAACTGGCAGAGGGGTTGGTGCTGGACCTGTAGCTCCAGCCCCCCCTCTATTGGCAAGGGGTTGGTGCTGGGCCTGTAGCTTCAACCCCCTCTACTGGCAGGTGGTTGATGCTGGACCTGTAGCTCCAGCCCCCCTCTACTGGCAGGGGGTTGGTGCTCGACCTGTAACTCCAGCCCCCCTCTACTAGCAGGGGGTTGGTGTTGGACCTGTAGCTCCAGGCCCCCTCTACTGGCAGGGGGTTGGGGCTGGACTAGTAGCTCCTGCCCCCCCCCCTCTACTGGCAGGGGTTGGGGCTGGACTAGTAGCTCCTGCCCCCCTCCACTGGCAGGGGGTTGGGGCTGGACTAGTAGCTCCTGCCCCCCCCCCCCTCTACTGGCAGGGGGTTGGTGCTGGACCTGTATCTCACGCCCCCCCTCTACTGGCAGGGGGTTGGTGCTGGACCTGTAGCTCCTGCCCCCCTCTACTGTGAAGGGGTTGGTGCCGAACCTGAAGCTCCAACACTCCCCTCTAATGGCAGGGGGTTGGTGCTGGACCTGTAGCTCCTGCCCCTCTCTACTGTTAAGGGGTTGGTGCTGGACCTGTAGCTCCAGCCCCCCTCTACTGGCAGGTGGTTGATGCTGGACCTACAGCTCCAGCCTCCCTCTACTGGTAAGGGGTTGGTGCTGGACCTGTAGCTCCAACCTTCCTTTACTGGCAGGGGGTTGGTGCTGGACCTGTAGCTCCAGCCTCCCTCTACTGGCAAGGGGTTGGTGCTGGAACTGTAGCTCCTGCCCCCCTCTACTGTGAAGGGGTTGGTGCCGAACCTGAAGCTCCAACACTCCCCTCTACTGGCAGGGGGGTTGATGCTGGACCAGTATCTCCAGCCCCCCCTCTACTGGCAGGGGGTTGGTGCAGGACCTGTAGCTCCTGCCCCCCTCTACTGTCAAGGGGTTGGTGCTGGACCTGTAGCTCTAGCCCCCCTCTACTGGCAGGTGGTTGATGCTGGACCTACAGCTCCAGCCTCCCACTACTGGCAAGGGGTTGGTGGACCTGTAGCTCCAGCCTACCTTTACTGGCAGGGGGTTGGTGCTGGACCGGTAGCTCCAGCCCCTCTACTGTCAGGTGGTTGGTGGACCTGTAGCTCCAGCCTTCCTTTACTGGTAGGGGGTTGGTGCTGGACCTGTAGCTCCAGCCCCCCTCTACTGGCAGGGGGTTGGTGCTGGACCTGTAGCTCTAGCCCCCCTCTACTGGCAGGGGGTTGGTGCTGGACCTGTAGCTGCAGCTCCCCTCTACTGGCAGGGGGTTGGTGCTGGACCTGTAGCTCAAGGCCGCGTCTACTGGCAGGGGGTTGGTGCTGAACCAGTAGCTCCAGCCCCCCTCTACTGGTAAGGGGTTGGTGCTGTACCTGTAGCTCCAACCTTCGTTTACTGGCAGGGGGTTGGTGCTAGACCTTTAGCTCCAGCCCCCCTTTACTGGCAGGGAGTTGGTGCTGGACCTGTAGCTCTAACCCCCCTCAACTGGCAAGGGGTTGGTGCTGGACCTGTAGCTCCATCCCCCCTTCTACTGGCAGGGGGGTTGGTGCTAGACCTGTAGGTCCAGGCCCCTCTACTGGCAGGGGGTTGGTGCTGAACGTGAAGCTCCAGCCCCTCTACAGTCAGGGGATTAGTGCTGGACCTGTAGCTCCAGCCCCCCATCTACTGGCAGGGGGGTTGGTGCTAGACCTTTAGGTCCAGGCCCCCCTCTACTGGCAGGGGGTTGGTGCTGAACGTGAAGCTCCATCCCCTCTACAGTCAGGGGATTAGTGCTGGACCTGTAGCTCCAGCTCCCTCTACTGGCAGGGGGTTGGTGCTGGACCTTTAGCTCCAGGCCCCCTCTACTGGCAGGGGGTTGGTGCTGGACCTGTAGCTCCATCCCCCCCTTTATTGGCAAGGGGTTGGTGCTGGGCCTGTAGCTCCAGCCCCTTCTACTGGCAGGGGGGTTGGTGCTAGACCTGTGGGTTAAGGCCCCCCTCTACTGGCAGGGGGTTGGTGCTGAACGTGAAGCTTCAGCCCCTCTACAGTCAGGGGATTAGTGCTGGACCTACAGCTCCAGCCCCCTCTACTGGCAGGGGGTTGGTGCTGGACCTACAGCTCCAGCCCCTCCCTCTACTGGCAGGGGGTTGGTGCTGGATATGTATCTCCAACCCCCCCTCTACTGGCTGGGGGTTGGTGCTGGACCTGTACCTCCAACCCACTCTACTGGCAGGGTTTGGTGTTAGCCCTATAGCTCCAGCCCCCCTATCTACTGACAGGGGGTTGGTGCAAGACCTGTAACTCCAGCCCCCCTCTACTGCCAGGGGGTTGGTGCTAGACCTGTAGCTCCTGCCCCCCCTCTACTGGCAGGGGGTTGGTGCTGGACCTGTATCTCCAGCACCCCCCCCTCAACTGGCAGGGGGTTGGTGCTGGACCTGTAGCTCCTGCCCCCCTCTACTGTGAAGGGGTTGGTGCCGAACCTGAAGCTGCAACACTCCCCTCTACTGGCAGGGAGGTTGATGCTGGACCTGTATCTCCAGCCCCCCCCCCTCTACTGGCCGGGGGCTGGTGCAGGACCTGTAGCTCCTGCCCCCCTCTACTGTCAAGGGGTTGGTGCTGGACCTGTAGCTCTAGCCCCCCTCTACTGGCAGGTGGTTGATGCTGGACCTACAGCTCCAGCCTCCCACTACTGGCAAGGGGTTGGTGGACCTGTAGCTCTAGCCTACCTTTACTGGCAGGGGGTTGGTGCTGGACCGGTAGCTCCAGCCCCCTTACTGTCAGGGGGTTGGTGGACCTGTAGCTCCAGCCTTCCTTTACTGGTAGGGGGTTGGTGCTTGACCTGTAGCTCCAGCCCCCCTCTACTGTCAAGGGGTTGGTGCTGGACCTGTAGCTCCAGCTCCCCTCTACTTGCAGGAGGTTGGTGCTGGACCAGTAGCTCCAGCCCCCCTCTACTGCCAGGGGGTTGGTGCTAGACCTGTAGCTCCTGCCCCCCTCTGCTGGCAGGGTGTTGCTGCTGGACCTGTAGCTCCAGCCCCCCTCTACTGGCAGGAGTTGGTGCTGGACCTTTAGCTTCAGCTCTCCTCTACTAGCAGAGGAAGTTGGTGCTGGACCTGTAGCTCCAGCCCCCCTCTACTGGCGGGGGTTGGTGCTGGACCTGTAGCTCCATCCACCCTCTATTTGCAGGGGGTTGGTGCTTGACCAGTAGCTCCAGCACCCCTCTACTGGCAGGGGGTTGGTGCTGGACCTGTAACTCCAGCCCCCCTCTACTGCCAGGGGGTTGGTGTTAGCCATATAGCTTCAGCCCCCCCTCTGCTGACAGGGGGTTGGTGCTGGACCTGTAGCTCCAGCCCCCCCTCAACTGGCAGAGGGGTTGGTGCTGGACCTGTAGCTCCAGCCCCCCCTCTATTGGCAAGGGGTTGGTGCTGGGCCTGTAGCTTCAACCCCCTCTACTGGCAGGTGGTTGATGCTGGACCTGTAGCTCCAGCCCCCCTCTACTGGCAGGGGGTTGGTGCTCGACCTGTAACTCCAGCCCCCCTCTACTAGCAGGGGGTTGGTGTTGGACCTGTAGCTCCAGGCCCCCTCTACTGGCAGGGGGTTGGGGCTGGACTAGTAGCTCCTGCCCCCCCCCCCTCTACTGGCAGGGGTTGGGGCTGGACTAGTAGCTCCTGCCCCCCTCCACTGGCAGGGGGTTGGGGCTGGACTAGTAGCTCCTGCCCCCCCCCTCTACTGGCAGGGGGTTGGTGCTGGACCTGTATCTCACGCCCCCCCTCTACTGGCAGGGGGTTGGTGCTGGACCTGTAGCTCCTGCCCCCCTCTACTGTGAAGGGGTTGGTGCCGAACCTGAAGCTCCAACACTCCCCTCTAATGGCAGGGGGTTGGTGCTGGACCTGTAGCTCCTGCCCCTCTCTACTGTTAAGGGGTTGGTGCTGGACCTGTAGCTCCAGCCCCCCTCTACTGGCAGGTGGTTGATGCTGGACCTACAGCTCCAGCCTCCCTCTACTGGTAAGGGGTTGGTGCTGGACCTGTAGCTCCAACCTTCCTTTACTGGCAGGGGGTTGGTGCTGGACCTGTAGCTCCAGCCTCCCTCTACTGGCAAGGGGTTGGTGCTGGAACTGTAGCTCCTGCCCCCCTCTACTGTGAAGGGGTTGGTGCCGAACCTGAAGCTCCAACACTCCCCTCTACTGGCAGGGGGGTTGATGCTGGACCAGTATCTCCAGCCCCCCCTCTACTGGCAGGGGGTTGGTGCAGGACCTGTAGCTCCTGCCCCCCTCTACTGTCAAGGGGTTGGTGCTGGACCTGTAGCTCTAGCCCCCCTCTACTGGCAGGTGGTTGATGCTGGACCTACAGCTCCAGCCTCCCACTACTGGCAAGGGGTTGGTGGACCTGTAGCTCCAGCCTACCTTTACTGGCAGGGGGTTGGTGCTGGACCGGTAGCTCCAGCCCCTCTACTGTCAGGTGGTTGGTGGACCTGTAGCTCCAGCCTTCCTTTACTGGTAGGGGGTTGGTGCTGGACCTGTAGCTCCAGCCCCCCTCTACTGGCAGGGGGTTGGTGCTGGACCTGTAGCTCTAGCCCCCCTCTACTGGCAGGGGGTTGGTGCTGGACCTGTAGCTGCAGCTCCCCTCTACTGGCAGGGGGTTGGTGCTGGACCTGTAGCTCAAGGCCGCGTCTACTGGCAGGGGGTTGGTGCTGAACCAGTAGCTCCAGCCCCCCTCTACTGGTAAGGGGTTGGTGCTGTACCTGTAGCTCCAACCTTCGTTTACTGGCAGGGGGTTGGTGCTAGACCTTTAGCTCCAGCCCCCCTTTACTGGCAGGGAGTTGGTGCTGGACCTGTAGCTCTAACCCCCCTCAACTGGCAAGGGGTTGGTGCTGGACCTGTAGCTCCATCCCCCCTTCTACTGGCAGGGGGGTTGGTGCTAGACCTGTAGGTCCAGGCCCCCTCTACTGGCAGGGGGTTGGTGCTGAACGTGAAGCTCCAGCCCCTCTACAGTCAGGGGATTAGTGCTGGACCTGTAGCTCCAGCCCCCCATCTACTGGCAGGGGGGTTGGTGCTAGACCTTTAGGTCCAGGCCCCCCTCTACTGGCAGGGGGTTGGTGCTGAACGTGAAGCTCCATCCCCTCTACAGTCAGGGGATTAGTGCTGGACCTGTAGCTCCAGCCCCCCTCTACTGGCAGGGGGTTGGTGCTGGACCTACAGCTCCAGCCTCTCTACAGTCAGGGGGTTGGTGGAGCTGAGTAGTGTAATATGTGACTAGAGCGACGCACGCCATCTGGCGCGGGGGGGACCCCCGCGACTACCACCGCGCGCACCATCTGGCCAGGTGGAGCGCAAGGGGATTTTCCCTGAAGTTGTGGCGTGTCGGACGCGTGTGAGCATCCGGTGTTTGGATATGCGGTCATGTTGTTTTGGGGTAGGAGTGTATGTGTGGTATGTGGTAGAGTAAGAAATACGAGGATATGAGTGGAATATGTGGAAAGAGTAGTTAAATATGTATGTGTGTTTGCCGTAGACTTAATCCTGTGTGTAGATAATAGTTTTGATAATAGTAAGCTATGTAGAGGCTGTGTGTAGGTGTGAGGGGTCCCAACATAGGCGGATATGTTGTTTGGGGTGGGGGAGGGGTGAGGGAAGGGTGACGGGAGCATCCCCTCGGCGTGAGAGTGCTTAGGGCCATTTGTGGTTTGTGGTTTTTACGAGCATTATTCTTTTCTTCGAGAGAGCAGAGTCCAGGAGGAGATGAGAGCTACAGCAGGAGGGATGTGGTCCATTTACCCTTAATTGTTTTTCATGTCTATTTTCTTCGAGTTATGCAGCTGTGTTTGGTTCCCCCCAGCGTGAGAGTGCTTAGGGTCATTTGTGGTTTTTTGATATCCATTATTTTCTTGGAGCTATGCACACAGCCGGAAGTGAGAGAGGAGGAGGGTAGGAGCGAGCAGATCATTTACCCTTAATCGTTTTTTCAAGTCTATTTTCTTCGAGTTATGCAACTGTGTTTGGTGATGATCCATGAGGGTAATAGTTCGGCCATACATGGTGGGAAGTGTGGAGGAGGAGGATGAGGATGAGAAAGAGAGAGCAGTCACTCTTAAGTTGTGAATGAGATGAGGCAACAGTTGGTGGAGAAGGTCTGTTTTATGTAACATTGCATGGGAGTGTATAGGTGACAGACCTGGACGGATGTGAACCATTATCCACTTACCCTTAAGCGTTTTTCAAAGTCCGCAGAGGGGTGTGTGTACTGCCCACTGGTCAGAGGGGTAACTGAAGAGCATTTCCAAGTAGCTGGTTATATCTTCCCCTCCCAGAGGGTACGCAATGACTGCCATTACTTCCTCAGACACGGGCGGAAGTGGTCGGGTATCCATTACCCACTGTGTTTCGTTAAGGAAAGGGAGATGTAGCTACGGTCAGCGACTCCTTCTGTTCCACTTAGCACCCCCCCCTCTCTCTCTCTCTCTCTCCCTTAGGTGAGCAATGTTCCCCACATACAAAGTAAACACATATAAGACAATGCGGAAAAACATAGTTTTGATACTATTATTAAATTGACTTGTTCATTATCCTCGAGTTCAACACTCACACTCTCTCTCTCTCTCTATCCCTTAGGCGAGCAATGTTCCCCACATACAAAGTAAACATATATAAGACAATGCGGAAAAACATAGTTTTGATACTATTATTAAATTGACTTGTTCATTATCCTCAAGTTCAACAATCACACACTCTTTCTCTCTCTCTCTCTATCCCTTAGGCGAGCAATGTTCCCCACATACAAAGTAAACATATATAAGACAATGCGGAAAAAACATAGTTTTGATACTATTATTAAATTGACTTGTTCATTATCCTCGAGTTCAACACACACTCTCTTTCTCTCTAAGACCTACATTATCCAATGTAAACAGACCGTATGAGACGATAGTGAAATAGCTCTGGGTTATGTCTGTTTTCAGTTCTTATATCATTTGAAAATGTGTGTGGTTACTCATTCCGTCTCGTTAGGGTTTGACCTTGTGTCTTTCCATAGCGCGAGTTTTCACTCACCATCAGCCATTAGTGATCGTTCGATCCAGCAGAAAAAAAAACAGAGACTGCTGACTGTGTGACAGTTTCAGCCCTCTGTAACGTAACGTAACGTAACGTAACGTGGAAATCATCGCCATCTTTCTGTCTGATGTCCAAATAACATTTTTGTAAATTTAATTTTAAACAAAGGTGAGCCACCAGTCCACGAACTAAGAGGGGAGAGGTGTTCACCACACCTACAAATTCTAATATATTGTTTTGTTAACTGCGTGATCCCAACATATACCTCCTGATCTCTTGTTCTACCTCACACTAGTCAATAAACACAATTTTGTGTCATTTCTTGACTAAAATAGCACTCCGAAAACATCTTTGCCCTTTTTATTTTAAAATTGTTAGCTCTAGTTATGACTGTTTTAGCAGTCTATCTGATAGAAAAAAAACAGAGACTAGTGTAAGCATAATAGGTGAAAAATAGTTAATCTTTTTCTTATTACGTTTTATTCAATAACTGGTAGACATAACATAAGTCACATATTTATCTTGGTAAAACATAATAACTGACAGACATAACACACAGCATAATGCAGTCACATGGTGTTAGCATAATAGGTGAAAAATAGTTGATCTTTCTCTTATTATGTTTTATTCAATAACTGGTAGACATAACACATCATAATGTAACCACATGGAGATAACATAACATAACATATCACATTGCCATAATGCAGTTACATGACTACTAGATATCAGCGGAGTTTCAAAAAGTTTTTTTTAGCTTTAGGCTTAGATTTTAGATTTTTTTTTGGTTTTTCTATAGTCAGACGATTATCACTTCGTTTAATCTGTCATTTGGGTGGGGGAGGTGCTATTATTTCACGCTCAACCTCGGTATCACTATCACTGTCACTGTCACTGGTGGTATCAATATAGCTGGATCTATTAAGATCGTCCCCAACTCGTATCCTTCGCAGTGGGGTAAAGTTTTCGTCATCACTGCTTATTATCACCGTCTGAGTCATGGTGTTACACTCATCACGACCTCTAGCCTGAGATGTGGCTTTGTGTGAACTTAGTTTAGAGTTGTGGGTTGTGGAGGAGGAGGGGTGTGAGCTGGGTTTAGGGTCAAGGTTTGTAGACGTGCCTTGGAGTGAACTAAGTTGGGGGTTGAGGAAAAGATTCATATCATTGTCTGTAAGCAATCCACGTTGCTGGCTGTCTGTAAGCATTATACGCTCATCCAGTAAGGCTTCTACATTCAAATCATTTTCGGTCTGAGTAGCGGGGTTATCCTCTGAGAGAAATAGCGGCAAACACCGCATCATCAAGACCTTCACTCATAGTCAAGAGATCTGGATACTCACCCCCCTGTGAAATATCCACACTCATTCTTACAACTTCTTCTTCAGTCCTATTATTGCTAGTAGTACTACTAGTAGTAGTGTCACTACCTACTCTACACCCCCCAGTTAAAAGGCTGGGGGGCAGCACCTCTTCAACGATATTCATAAAATATAATGAGTTGTTCCCCCTCTGAACAGCAGTCGGACCAGCGAGTAAACAATGAGGGATGGTGTTACTACTACTTCTATCACCACGATGTCCATCAGCAGGAGCAGTAACAGGTGTGGCAGTGGTGTGTGTAGGGAGACAAGCACTTGCGGTGCGTGTGGCACCAGCCATGCCCTGGTCACTACGGTCACCAGCACCAACGTGGGAGGGGGAAGGCTATCACCGTAGTCGACTGGAGTAGGGGGGGGAGGACACAACCACCTCCCCGGTGTTTGTGTGTATGTGTGTGTTTCCCAAGAATATGAAAATATTCCCTCC
Source organism: Procambarus clarkii (assembly GCF_040958095.1). NCBI lineage: Eukaryota > Metazoa > Arthropoda > Malacostraca > Decapoda > Cambaridae > Procambarus > Procambarus clarkii. The sequence continues at coordinate 51,451,908 of NC_091164.1, read as the reverse complement.
GGAGGTGGTGCTGGTGGTGGTGCTGCTGCTGCTCACACCGCGGCTGCTAGCTTTCTGCAGGTAATCTAAAAAAATAGTTTACATTACTAGCATAACACACACGCACACACACACACTCTCACTCTTCCCATTATTGTTATTATTTGTTACATCAACATTAGCAAACAACAACAAGAAGCATCTTAGCACAATATAACTCGACTTAAGGGAAACATACCACGTATTATTGCTAGGGCTTGACCTAAGCGCTCATCACCATCTAGGTGAGGAGAGGCTACACCGGCGGCAGAGGCTCCTGCGGACATCTTGGATTGGTGGGTTGGTGGATGGAGTGTTTACCCTACCAGGTCAGGGGCGAGCTATATACCCCCTTTCAAGAGGGTGCCTCCTTACCACACACCTCCACCTCCCACTGCGTTAATAATAATAAAAATAATTAATAAGGATAATATAAAAGAATCAACTTTAGATTTGTTTATTAAGAGATAATAGGAAGAAGTAGATGTACTACATCTCCTCGACATACAGGACATTTGTCACATCTTGTTACACAATCCAAACATATTACCATATGCCTACACGGAATGAGAACAGTGTTTTTTTCTTGAGTGAAACACACCTTGCAATAAAACCTAGCTACACCAGGCATTGCATTTTCTTCCACACGTTCATCCACCTCCACTACTAGGGGAACTGGGCGGGGGAAAATAACACCTTGGGACGATAATACTTCTAAGGGAGATTCAGTTACCGCATCTGTGTCCTCACTTTCATCCACTCGATCTAAAAACCATAACAACACCTCTTTACAGTTAGATTCGCCCAGGGGAGGTAATATATCATTTTTAATCTTGAGGTATTCTCTTAGCGCAGCTCGCAGGGCGATGTATGGAAATCTCACTGTAGCAGCGAGTCCATTGAAATAATCAAGTCCATGCAGGAGCGCGTTAATCAGTGTTTCGTCAATGGGTTTTGTCAGTCGAGGAGGGGAGAAAGGGACCGCATTTTTAATGAAAGCTCGATCCTTCTTCAAGTTTAAGTAGATGCAGTCGGGGTAATAACGGGCATGGAGCGTCCAGGGGTCGTCCGAAGGTATGAAGTTAACACTTTAGTGCGCGCGGCACTCGCTGAAAAAAAAAGCAGGTTGTGCGCGCGGTGTTCTGGGCGCTCAAGCGTAAACACAAAAAAGTTTATAATCTTTTCACGCTCCTAACATCAATTCTCGAGCTACGTTTTTAATTTTGGTATCAATGCGTTGGCAATAAAATTCTCTACAAGATCATATGCATAAAATGTCACTCAAGCATTTGCTATCCCACCACGAAGTAAATAAACACGAAGATGACTCGCCGTGACACCCAAACAGGAAGTAAATGTTCATACTCTTTCGTTTGTTGCCAGCCTCAAAGTCATCCTACAGCGCTTATTTTGATATCACTGAACTCGCAATAAAATTCCCCACCCAGACATATGCCTATCAATGTCTAATTATGTTCCGCACGAGTGTGGGAACTGGGCGAAGCGTTAGCCGTGATTTCAGCAGCGACGACACTGTTGTGATGCAGCGCTTTGAAAGTTTATACTTATTTCACTGTTCTGACATTATTTTTCGAGCTACATATTTCATTTTTATAGCAATGTGTTCGCAATAGAAAGTTCTATAAGAACATGGGTAGAATTGGCCAACAGAGCGTCAAATAAATTTGCGGCTAACAAAATCTTACGCGTGTTTGTACCCGTGAAAGTAAAAAGTTTTTACTTTGCTCATGTTTTTTCAAGTTTATACTTGATTCACACCGTTTTTTTTGTTTGTATAGTGTTCGGAATAAAATTCTCTACACAGACATTATCATATAAATGTAGAATCATGATCACGGCCAACACAAGAGTGTGTGGAGTGGGCGTACCCTCGTTGTGTCACCAACTCAATAGTCTCTCCTCTAAGTTACAATACATTGCCGTTTTCTCAAATAGGCACTGTGCCTATTAGAGAAAACGAAAATTTAATGGCAAACATATTCATACAAACCCCAAGTCGATCGAGTAGTAAATACCCAATATAAAACACGGTCCGTAAATTTACGTCGTGATATGACAAGCGGTTAAGCAAAACGCCCGTAAATCCAAGTCGAAAATCCAGAAAAGTGATAACAAGTCCACCACCACAATAAAAGCATCGTATATGGTCTCGAACTCCTAAGAAAAAAGAAAAATATATAAATATTTTTTTATAAATAAATAAATAAATGAGAAAGTAAATACTAGTACGTCTCAAACAGACTTGGGTCGTGTGATTACATTAAGACAATAATAATAATAATAATAATAATAATAATATCTTCCACTACTCACGACAAGAGAAAAAGCCAGCACGGGACAATTCTGCTGGAGACTGACCACACATATCAGGCCAGATGATTCCAAATGATGCCAAACGAGACTTATACTCCGCCATCTCCGGGTATATGGGCATAGAGAATGGTAGAATTTCCGAGATTTCTCCGCTCCATTCCACAGCACCTACAATTATTAAAACAAATAATAATAAAATATATATATATATATATATATATATATATATATATATATATATATATATATATATATATATATATATATATATACATATATATATATATATATATATATATACGCTCACCATTCCTATAAACGCAACATGAAAGATAACTGTCTTCAAACACACACACACACACACAATCTTATTATCAAGCTATTCACAATGACTATACAACCAACGTTATTCACAGAGACTAAGAGATAACACATAATTGTGATGGGTACTTACAACTGTTAGCTGAATTTCCCACTCTTTCCAGTTGCAGGAAGGAATAGGTGAAATTCAATCCATAGGCGTAGACCATGTTGCTTAGCGCAATGCTGACATTTTCAGTGCGTTTACCACTGATGAAAGGACAGTGTGGTGCTGCAGCTACATGTCGGCTGCGAGGGGTGTCCTCCCCCTCCACCCACCCTCCAATTAACGCATAACAGAAACTGCATATGCAGTAATCCACGGATTTTGTGAAGTAGAATCCGTCACTGGCTAAATCCTGGGGCAAAAGCCAGTCAAGACGCCATCCCACAAAAGTGTCTAGCCTCATCTGCTCACAACGCAATCGTTCCATGCTGCGGAAAGTTTTGGTGCGAAAGACGTCCATGCTTGGTCGAACACTCAAAATTGTGGTAAAGGTTTGACCGTTCCCGGCCTATTTATCCTCGAGAATGGGGTGACGCCTTTCGCTACATATTCATTGAGAAATCTATGTATTAGCTTAAAGGTAAACCCAACTAGTTTAAGCAGTGCTGGTAGGAAAGATGAAATAGTCAGCTTCGCGTGGATTTGAAAAAAGAAAAAAAAAATCTAATCTGTTCTATCCAGTAGTGGATTAAAGTTTACACACACTCTAAACACTCGCCCAGGGAGAGTAGTTTTTGTTGGAGATAAATATGTTATATATATATATATATATATATATATATATATATATATATATATATATATATATATATATATATATATATATATATATATATATATATATATATATATTGACCTGTTATGATGGACATTGTCTTCTGTGTTGGCGTCGTTATGTTCTGGTCTTGTCCTTACTCTCATGGTGGGTAGAGTAAATAGTTCCGTGATTTGGGTGTTCATGGTAGGTTGTTCTATTCTTATGTGAATTGCCTCAAGAATTTGTAATCTTCTTGCATCTTGGGGTTTTGTCTATTATGCAGGTATTCTTGTTCAACATTTCTCTTGTTAGAGTGATGTCATGGGCTTGTCTCATGTGATTCCTAGGGGCACCGGATTGAAGATCAGCATGTCAAACGCCTCGTCAGCGTCATACCTATGTACTTAGATTGAAGGTTACATCCTTCGTGGGGGGCAAGTGTACATGTATACAACGCTTGACTGCTGTAGAGGGTTCTCCGTCGGCTTCGGGCTGTTTTGATAAGGAGTTCCGAAGTCTTCTTGGTTTTGTAGAATATTATCAGGTCTATGTTTTGGTTAGGAGTAGTGCTTTTTACTCCTTTACGGATTATTTCTTTCATTATTCTTTCCTCTTTTATATGTTCACTACACATATATATATATATATATATATGTGTGTATATCACGAAAATAAACACGTGATTAAGAATGTGACAATGTCAGACCACGAAGGAAAATGAAACAGGAAATTTCCTTAAGTACTTTCGTATATTAAATACATCTTCAGAAGGTCATTTTACAGATCGAGTGATGGGTATAAATAGGCAGTAGAGAGTGGTGAAGTAAGGTGAGGTACAATACTTGGACAACGCAGAAGGCCCATTGGCCCATCAGATGCACCCAATTGGACCATCTGATGTAGCCCAATGGCCCATCTGATACAGCAGACATACAAGCATAATACATAGGTAATTATAACATAAAGAGGTAAATATATACAATAAATTAGTGAGACAAATGTTTTACAATGATTCTACTTAAATCGCCCTTTAGCTGATCTATTAGAAATGGATCTAAGTTATATAGACCACTGCTAATATTCAAATTACTTTCTTTGGTTATCTGTATCAAAGCGGATTCAATTATGTTTCTGTTATAGGTGCTTTTACAATTTGTTATTGAAGACGCACTCTCCCAATCAATTTGGTGAGCTTTTTCTGACAAATGCACAAACAAAGCATTAGATAATTGGCCATGTCTTACAGAGTATTTATGTTGCGATATTCTACATTTTAAATCTTTAGATGTTTGCCCGACATAGAACTTATTACATTCCTTACAAGGTATTTTATAAATGACGCAATTATCACTTCGAGGGCTGTTCCTTACTAATAGCTTACCAACAGTGTTTTCGTAGCTAAACATTACATCTATATTAAAAAGTTTCAAGGCCTTGACAATATTCTCAAACCCAGAGAAATATGGTAAACATAACACATTCTTTGGGCGAGTCCTTTCACTGCATACATTATTATAATATGTACGACGAGCTTTGTTACGACAAACTTCCAAAAAATTCAGTGGGTAACAAAAAACATTTGTCTCACTAATTTATTGTATATATTTACCTCTTTATGTTATAATTACCTATGTATTATGCTTGTATGTCTGCTGTATCAGATGGGCCATTGGGCTACATCAGATGGTCCAATTGGGTGCATCTGATGGGCCAATGGGCCTTCTGCGTTGTCCAAGTATTGTACCTCACCTTACTTCACCACTCTCTACTGCCTATTTATACCCATCACTCGATCTGTAAAATGACCTTCTGAAGATGTATTTAATATACGAAAGTACTTAAGGAAATTTCCTGTTTCATTTTCCTTCGTGGTCTGACATTGTCATATATATATATATATATATATATATATATATATATATATATATATATATATATATATATATATATATATATATATATATATATATATATATACACACAGCACCGCCTTAGACTAATTTCTATAGTGAACGAGATGTGAAGGGATATATCAAGCTCTCCTCAACTTAGAAAAAAAAATCGTAGCGTGGTGCAAAGTCAATATAAAACCTCATTGTTGAGATTATAGTATTACACCTATCTTACTGCTAGAATGGACTATAATCCACGTTTATTAAATAATAATAAATAAATAATAAATAAATAATATAAAATATGTAGCTACAGAGTACGGTTAATCATTAACTGGAAACTATCCTGGGAGCATGCGCGCACGCGCGCCACACGATGAGGATAAAAGGGGATGGGTAGATCACACTAATTCATTACTGCCCGCTCATCGAACCCCTGTGTTTCATCTATATTGCGTTGGGGGAAAAAAAATGAACTCCATAGCCAAAATGAACTCTGTAGAAATTCATCACGGATACATGACGGATGAGGAGTTTAACAATCGAGAGTGCTGCATTGTCTACTCTGTAAATTGTATATCATGCTCCCCCTACGGCATGTCCCAGGACATTGCTGATAAGTATTCTCACGCCAGCGCTTACGCCAGAACGCAATTGTATAATCTAAAGAGATGCATCAGAGAAGACCGTCCAACACCGGGATCCATTCACATCAACAGAGACAGTCAAGGACCAAGCATAGTAGCCTTGGCAACTCAGTATGGATTAGGGAAGCCTATTGAGAGGAATGATATTGCTCAAGCCATTACCGATATATCAAAAGATTACTCTATGGTTAAAGGTTTGCGTGCTGATACGAAAGAAAACCGCTTGTTATACTTGACGAAATCATTAGAAGAACTCTTATTGTATATTGAAGATACTGAGGAGATCAAGAAAGTTATTCTTCCTTGGGGTGTAGGTATGTCAGGTCGGTGTGAAGATGCAGAGTGGGAAAGTACTCACCTCCCCATTATTCAAAATATGCAGGGGAGTTTAAAACCTTATAACGTCAAAGTGATTTTAGTCCGTCCCAGGGAAACAGGGACGAAACAAAACAGGAAACCCACTAACCTTCGCATGACCGTATAAAGGGGTGGCTGCTCTCCACTCTCCGACTCATTTCCTCTACTCTACTCATCAGATAAGATGTTGACGACTGTAGCTGGTAGCCTTTCATCTTTTTCGGAGTACTCTTACTCCGACGGCATCATCTACGATATGGACGCCAGTAGCGTGATGATGAGTGGGGTGGTTGAAGAATTATGGACTCGTTATCCCTATGCTCGCATTCATCGGAGCAAACTACCCTACAAAAATCGTGCAGAGAGAAGAGACCGAGCCCTGCCTGGAGAGATTGTCTATGGTGAACAACCTCAATTCAACAATCGAATTGGTGATGACCCTCATCTACCTCATCTCATCGGATTAATAACACATCACGCCGGAGGGAAATCATCTAAACCCCTAAACATGTCGATGAAGGAAATCAAGACATTATATGCTGCTGACCCGCACTACTACAGAGGCTTACAGTTGGATACAGAAGAAATGCGTCGCTATTGGTTTACAAAATCTCTGCGTAAGGCCTTTGCAGTCATCTTAACAAGAGAAGAAGAATATAAAATTAATCGCATAATTTTCCCTTTTGGACTTGGGATGGGCTGTGGTCAGTACTGGAAGAGCTACAATCAGGAAGTAAGGAGACTGAAATATCTACCCATAATGATGAAGTTGGAGCGGCATTATCAGCGTCGCGGGTTGAAATTTGTGATGGTTGACTCCGCAAGCAATGCAATCCCTGCAGCATTGCCTACACACAGTGTGCTTACACATAAGTTAAGTGAAGGAGTTGCCTCTGCTTATCATCGGATGAAGAACAACAACTTGAACGCAGATGTGGTTGAAGCTGGAGGTGAAACTACAAAACCACCTTGCAAAGCCGTGCTTATAATAGACCTTACAGGAGATATCGAACTCATTGATTTAACAGTCGACTAGAAATATATATATATATATATATATATATATATATATATATATATATTATTAAATATGACCGAAAAAGTAAGATTAATAATTCTAACACGAATTTTCTCAATCTTTCGTACATTTCTTTTCACTGTTGGAGGTAATTCAAAAATCAATTCTCCAAAATTCATTTTTATTTCTAGTCTGACGCGACACTTGAGCGCGTTTCGTAAAACTTATTACATTTTCAAAGACTTTAGTTAACACATACACAACTGAATAGAACTTACTCATCTCCGATTTTGTTTATATCTACATTTGAGTGAGGTGGATGGGGTGAGGTGGTATTTAATAAGATATTAATTTCATCAACACAAGCCAGAACATGAAACAATGGGTATTGAATAGAAGTGATACCCATTGATGATGATGTCCTTCTTATGATGTCGTCGAAGACATCATAAGAAGGAAAGTGAAACACCATGCAACCTCTGAAGAGACAACCAACACAACACCTATACCCCCTATTAGACCCCTATATACTATACCCCTATTACAGGAACTTCTTTTCCACAGCTCATAAAACGGAGGAAAGGGTCCTGAAAGGTATCGTTAATAGAAACGTTATCCCAACAGACAAAAATCAGAGGATACAACTGACGATTTACTATAAAACCAGAAAAACGGCCAGCCTACTCATGAGAAACTCTCCAGACACAAAACAGAACGCTTTAAAAGAAACTAACGTCGTCTATGCCTTCAAATGCCCTCTTGGGGACTGTAAGCTCCAAAAAACCCAGTATATAGGCAAGACAACAACTTCTCTTTCTAGGCGTTTAACGATGCATAAGCAACAGGGCTCCATTAAGGAACATATAATCTCTTCCCACAACCAAACCCAAACCATCGCCAGACAAATCCTAGTAAACAACACAGAAATCATCGACAGATACAGCGATAGCAGGCGGCTTGATGTTTGCGAGGCATTACACATCAAGAAGTCAACACCAGCAATCAACAGCCAATTAATGCACAACTATATTCTACCCACCTCAAGACTCCGCTCCAATATAGAAGCATCAAGAAATATGGACCAATAGGCTTTCTACAATCACTTCTATTCAATACCCATTGTTTCATATTCTGGCTTGTGTTGATGAAATTAATACCTTATTAAATACCACCTCACCCCATCCACCTCACTCAAATGTAGATATAAACAAAATCGGAGATGTGTAAGTTCTATTCAGTTGTGTATGTGTTAACTAAAGTCTTTGAAAATGTAATAAGTTTTACGAAACGCGCTCAAGTGTCGCGTCAGACTAGAAATAAAAATGAATTTTGGAGAATTGATTTTTGAATTACCTCCAACAGTGAAAAGAAATGTACGAAAGATTGAGAAAATTCGTGTTAGAATTATTAATCTTACTTTTTCGGTCATATTTATTAATATATGTCTACAGGAAAGACTGCTACCAAAATATACTAATATATATTATATATATATATATATATATATATATATTATTAAATATGACCGAAAAAGTAAGATTAATAATTCTAACACGAATTTTCTCAATCTTTCGTACATTACGCTTCACTGTTGGAGGTAAATCAAAAATCACTTCTCCAAAATTCATTTTTATTTCTAGTCTGACGCGACACGGGTGCGTTTCGTAAAACTTATTACATTTTCAAAGACTTCACAAATACACAACTGATTAGAACTTACGTATCTCTGATTTTATATCTACATTAGAGTGAGGTGGGAGGGGTGATGTGGCATTAACACAAGACAGAACAAGAGGGGATATTAATAGGGTATTAAAAGTATCAACACAAGACAGAACAGAAACAATGGGTATTGAATAGAAGTGTTTGTAGAAAGCCTATTGGTCCATATTTCTTGATGCTTCTATATTGGAGCGGAGTCTTGAGGTGGGTAGAATATAGTTGTGCAATAATTGGCTGTTGATTGCTGGTGTTGACTTCTTGATGTGTAGTGCCTCGCAAACGTCAAGCCGCCTGCTATCGCTGTATCTATCGATGATTTCTGTGTTGTTTACTAGGATTTCTCTGGCGATGGTTTGGTTATGGGAAGAGATTATATGTTCCTTAATGGAGCCCTGTTGCTTATGCATCGTTAAACGCCTAGAAAGAGATGTTGTTGTCTTGCCTATATACTGGGTTTTTTGGAGCTTACAGTCCCCAAGTGGGCATTTGAAGGCATAGACGACGTTAGTCTCTTTTAAAGCGTTCTGTTTTGTGTCTGGAGAGTTTCTCATGAGTAGGCTGGCCGTTTTTCTGGTTTTATAGTAAATCGTTAGTTGTATCCTCTGATTTTTTTCTGTAGGGATAACGTTTCTATTAACAATATCTTTCAGGACCCTTTCCTCCGTTTTATGAGCTGTGGAAAAGAAGTTCCTGTAAAATAGTCTAATAGGGGGTATAGGTGTTGTGTTAGTTGTCTCTTCAGAGGTTGCATGGCTTTTCACTTTCCTTCTTATGATGTCTTCGATGAAACCATTGGAGAAGCCGTTATTGACTAGGACCTGCCTTACCCTACAGAGTTCTTCGTCGACTTGCTTCCATTCTGAGCTGTGGCTGAGAGCACGGTCGACGTATGCGTTAACAACACTCCTCTTGTACCTGTCAGGGCAGTCGCTGTTGGCATTTAGGCACATTCCTATGTTTGTTTCCTTAGTGTAGACTGCAGTGTGGAAACCTCCGCCCTTTTCCATGACTGTTACATCTAGAAAAGGCAGCTTCCCATCCTTTTCCGTCTCGTAAGTGAAACGCAGCACGGAACTCTGCTCAAATGCCTCCTTCAGCTCCTGCAGATGTCTGACATCAGGTACCTGTGTAAAAATGTCGTCAACATACCTGCAGTATATGGCCGGTTTCAAGTTCATGTCGACTAAGACTTTTTGCTCGATGGTACCCATGTAGAAGTTTGCAAACAGGAAAAGGATGGGAAGCTGCCTTTTCTAGATGTAACAGTCATGGAAAAGGGCGGAGGTTTCCACACTGCAGTCTACACTAAGGAAACAAACATAGGAATGTGCCTAAATGCCAACAGCGACTGCCCTGACAGGTACAAGAGGAGTGTTGTTAACGCATACGTCGACCGTGCTCTCAGCCACAGCTCAGAATGGAAGCAAGTCGACGAAGAACTCTGTAGGGTAAGGCAGGTCCTAGTCAATAACGGCTTCTCCAATGGTTTCATCGAAGACATCATAAGAAGGAAAGTGAAAAGCCATGCAACCTCTGAAGAGACAACTAACACAACACCTATACCCCCTATTAGACTATTTTACAGGAACTTCTTTTCCACAGCTCATAAAACGGAGGAAAGGGTCCTGAAAGATATTGTTAATAGAAACGTTATCCCTACAGAAAAAAATCAGAGGATACAACTGACGATTTACTATAAAACCAGAAAAACGGCCAGCCTACTCATGAGAAACTCTCCAGACACAAAACAGAACGCTTTAAAAGAGACTAACGTCGTCTATGCCTTCAAATGCCCACTTGGGGACTGTAAGCTCCAAAAAACCCAGTATATAGGCAAGACAACAACATCTCTTTCTAGGCGTTTAACGATGCATAAGCAACAGGGCTCCATTAAGGAACATATAATCTCTTCCCATAACCAAACCATCGCCAGAGAAATCCTAGTAAACAACACAGAAATCATCGATAGATACAGCGATAGCAGGCGGCTTGACGTTTGCGAGGCACTACACATCAAGAAGTCAACACCAGCAATCAACAGCCAATTATTGCACAACTATATTCTACCCACCTCAAGACTCCGCTCCAATATAGAAGCATCAAGAAATATGGACCAATAGGCTTTCTACAAACACTTCTATTCAATACCCATTGTTTCTGTTCTGTCTTGTGTTGATACTTTTAATACCCTATTAATATCCCCTCTTGTTCTGTCTTGTGTTAATGCCATATCACCCCTCCCACCTCACTCAAATGTAGATATAAAATCAGAGATACGTAAGTTCTAATCAGTTGTGTATTTGTGAAGTCTTTGAAAATGTAATAAGTTTTACGAAACGCGCCCGTGTCGCGTCAGACTAGAAATAAAAATGAATTTTGGAGAAGTGATTTTTGATTTACCTCCAACAGTGAAGCGTAATGTACGAAAGATTGAGAAAATTCGTGTTAGAATTATTAATCTTACTTTTTCGGTCATATTTAATAATATATGTCTACAGGAAAGACTGCTACCAAAATATACTAATATATATATATATATATATATATATATATATATATATATATATATATATATATATATATATATATATATATATATATATATATATATATAAACTATTGTTACCATTTTTCCCTGCTTGCAATTAATAATAATAAAAAAATAATATTATACTCTGTGTTTATCTTCCCACTTTAACAAACAGTTGAGTGCGTTTATAGATGTAATAGAGGAATGAAAAGAATAAATGGTAACTCTATACTGTATATAATACTTACATCCGCAAACTTGCGTTTAATAACTGACGAGATGTGTTCAAGGTATATGCTTCATAAGCTATCCAGTCTTAAAGACTGCAAAGTAGAAGGTGATTATCTGGCAACGGATGAGTTCCATCCTGGTGACTGTATAGTGTATGATATTCCTTCAATTCACACCCATTCAGGAGGAATGTCTTGCGAGATCTGGGAAAGGTATCCTTATACACGACTACAGCGTGCGATCCAACCATGTGGTGGTGGCTGATCGCGTCAAAGTAGGAGCTGTCTTTTCTCCTTCTCCCTCACCAGAAAGTCTACCACATGTTATAGCTATTGTGACCCGGTATAGCGCAGGACCGCCAATAGAAAATAGTGCTGTTAGCAAAAAAATTCTATTAGAGCAGTGTGGGGAGGATATAGATTGTATAATGGAGGGTCTCCGCAACAATACTAAGATCAAGAGACGATGGAGCTTTAAACTATGCATTAATCAAATTTTAAGCATGACTAAGTGACATAATTCAATCAAACACGTCAAAATTCCTTATGGGTTGGGAATGATTGACAGTGATGACTTGAATCCAGATGAAAAGCTTGAATGGGAGGTCAACTACTACTCAGCTCTGGCTCACTTAGCCATGGTGTTAAAGAAACATGGAAAACAACTCATAATAGTTGAAAAAAAAAATGACAAGACAAATATGTAAGTGTCAACCAGTTATTGAATAAAACGTAATAAGAGAATGATAAACTATTTTTCACCTATTATGCTAACACCATGTGACTGCATTATGCTGTGTGTTATGTCTGTCAGTTATTATGTTTTACCAAGATAAATATGTGACTTATGTTATGTCTACCAGTTATTGAATAAAACGTAATAAGAGAAAGATTAACTATTTTTCACCTATTATGCTAACACTAGTCTCTGTTTTTTTTCTATCAGATACACTGCTAAAACAGTCATAACTAGAGCTAACAATTTTAAAATAAAAAGGGCAAAGATGTTTTCGGAGTGCTATTTTAGTCAAGAAATGACACAAAATTGTGTTTATTGACTAGTGTGAGGTAGAACGAGAGATCAGGAGGTATATGTCGGGATCACGCAGTTAACAAAACAATATATTAGAATTTGTAGGTGTGGTGAACACCTCTCCCCTCTTAGTTCGTGGACAGGTGGCTCACCTTCGTTTAAAATTAAATTTACAAAAATGTTATTTGGACATCAGACAGAAAGATGATGATGATGATGATTTCCACGTTACGTTACGTTACAGAGGGCTGAAACTGTCACACAGTCAGCAGTCTCTGTTTTTTTTCTGCTGGATCGAACGATCACTAATGGCTGATGGTGAGTGAAAACTCGCGCTATGGAAAGACACAAGGTCAGACCCTAACGAGACGGAATGAGTAACCACGCATACATTTTCAAATGTTATAAGAACTGAAAACAGACATAACCCAGAGCTATTTCACTATCGTCTCATCCAGTCTGTTTACATTGGATAATGTAGGTCTTAGAGAGAAAGAGAGTGTGTGTTGAACTCGAGGATAATGAACAAGTCAATTTAATAATAGTATCAAAACTATGTTTTTCTGCATTGTCTTATATCTGTTAACTTCGTATGTGGGGAACATTGCTCGCCTAAGGGAGGGAGGGAGGGAGGGAGGGAGGGAGGGAGGGAGAGGGAGGGAGGGAGGGAGGGAGGGAGGGAGGGAGGGAGAGGGAGGGAGGGAGGGAGGGAGGGAGAGGGAGGGAGGGAGGGAGGGAGGGAGGGAGAGGGGGGGAGGGAGGGAGAGAGAGAGAGAGAGGGAGGAAGGGAGGGAGGGAGAGGGGGGAGGGAGGGAGGGAGGGAGGGGGGGAGGGAGGGAGGGGGGGGGAGGGAGGGAGGGAGGGAGGGAGAGAGAGAGAGAGAGAGAGAGAGAGAGAGAGAGAGAGAGAGAGAGAGAGAGAGAGAGAGAGAGAGAGAGAGAGAGAGAGAGAGAGAGGGGGGGGGGGGGGGAATGTGACCGTAGCTACATTTCCCAATCCTTAACGAAATGCAGTGGGTAATGGATACCCGACCACTTCCGGCCGTGTCTGAGGAAGTCATGGCAGTCATTGCGTACCCTCTGGGAGGGGAAGATATAACCAGCTACTTGGAAATGCTCTTCAGTTACCCTCTGACCAGTGGGCAGTACACACACCCATCTGCGAACTTTGAAAAACGCTTAAGGGTAAGTGGATAATGGTTCACATCCGTCCAGGTCTGTCACCTATACACTCCCATGCAATGTTACATAAAACAGACCTTCTCCACCAACTGTTGCCTCATCTCATTCACAACTTAAGAGTGACTGCTCTCTCTTTCTCATCCTCATCCTCATCCTCCTCCTCCTCCCCCTCCTCCTCCACACTTCCCACCATGTATGGCCGAACTATTACCCTCATGGATCATCACCAAGCACAGTTGCATAACTCGAAGAAAATAGACTTGAAAAAACGATTAAGGGTAAATGGTCTGCTCGCTCCTACCCTCCTCCTCTCTCACTTCTGGCTGTGTGCATAGCTCCAAGAAAATAATGGATGTCAAAAAACCACAAATGACCCTAAGCACACTCACGCCGGGGGGAACCAAACACAGCTGCATAACTCGAAGAAAATAGACATGAACAAACGATTAAGGGTAAATGGACCACATCCCTCCTGCTGTAGCTCTCATCTCCTCCTGGACTCTGCTCTCTCGAAGAAAAGAATAATGCCCGTCAAAAACCACAAACCACAAATGGCCCTAAGCACTCTCACGCCGAGGGGAAGCTCCCCTCACCCCTCCCCCACCCCAAACAACATATCCGCCTATGTTGGGACCCCTCACACCTACACACAGCCTCTACATAGCTTACTTATTATCATCAAAACTATTATCTACACACAGGATTAAGTCTACGGCAAACACACATACATATTTAACTACTCTTTCCACATATTCCACTCATATCCTCGTATTTCTTACTCTACCACATACCACACATACTCTCCTACCCCAAAATAACATGACCTCCCATCTTTCCTGACCGCATATCCAAACACCGGAAGCTCACACGCGTCCGGCACGCCACAACTTCCGGGAAAATCCCCTTGCGTTCCACCTGGCCAGATGGTGCGCGCGGTCGTAGTCGCGGGGGTCCCCCCCCACGCCAGATGGCGTGCGTCGCTCTAGTCACATATTACACTACTGACCTGTAGCTCCAGCATTCCTTTACTGGCAGGGGGTTGGTGCTGGACCTGTAGCTCCAGCCCCCCTCTACTGGCAGGGGGTTGGTGCTGGACCTGTAGCTCCAGCCTCCCTCTACTGGCAGGGGGTTGGTGCTGAACCTGTAGCTCCAGCCCCCCCCCTCTACTGGCAGGGGGTTCTTTCAGGACGAGTCGCTCCAGCCTTCCTTTATTGGAAGGGGGTTGGTGCTGGGCCTGTAGCTCCAGCCCCCCCTCTACTGTCAAGGGGCTGGTGCTAAACCTGAAGCTCCAACCCTCCCCTCTACTGGCAGGGGGTTGGTGCTGGACCTACAGCTCCAGCCCCCTCTACTGGCAGGGGGTTGGTGCTGGACCTACAGCTCCAGCCCCTCCCTTTACTGGCAGGGGGTTAGAGCTGGACCAGTAGCTCCAGCCCCCCTCTACTGGCAGAGGGTTGGTGCTAGACCGGTAGCTCCAGCCCCTCTACTGTCAAGGGGTTGGCGCTGGACCTGTAGCTCCAGCCTTCCTTTACTGGCAGGGGGTTGGTGCTGGACCTGTAGCTCCAGCCTCCCTCTACTGGCAAGGGGTTGGTGCTAGACCGGTAGCTCCAGCCCCTCTACTGGAAGGGGGTCGGTGCTGGACCTGTAGCTCCAGCCCCCCTCTACTGGCAGGGGGTTGGTGCTGGACCTGTAGGTCCAGCCTCCCTCTACTGGCAGGGGGTTGGTGCTTGACCAGTAGCTCCAGCACCCCTCTACTGGCAGGGGGTTGGTGCTGGACTTGTAACTCCAGCACCCCTCTACTGCCAGGGGGTTGGTGCTCAACCCGTTCTCACACAAGACAGCACATATATGACTTAATGCTTAAAGTCAATATGTTGAATATTAATTAGTAAATATGTGATATATTCCCAGTTACTTTTTTTTCCAAGGCCCAAACTCTTCCTCACGTACCAACTTGCGTCTCACAGTACCCGTCCGTCAACCTAGATAGCAGAATAGTCGTGATTGGTTCAATTATAAGGAAAATTGTACTTCTCAGGTCCCACATGGGTTGTGAAATTTACCTACTATTGTCCATGCTCTTAGAATATTATAGATCAGCTACTTCCTATTGAAGGATCGTAGTTTTGTTTTGAGAAATATTAGTTGTTCTTAGTAAATTATAATAAGCACTAAAAATTATTACATAGAATAACAGTCCTTCACCAATCAATATTATATACCATAGTTGGTGCTTTACAAATCTTTAAAGGATGTTTTGTAGGAACGCTAACAGAAAACGATGGTTCATTGGAATGTCTATGGGGTAAACTACTCTAAACAGGATAGTATTGTGTCTACTATACCAACTACAGGATCGGTATATTGTCCACTACCACCTGTTAGGTGAGTAAGGGGTGCAATACCACCTACAGGATGGGTATGAGGGTCACATCCACCCAGAGGATGAGTATGGAGATCACATCCACCCACAGGATGGGTATGGGGCTCCAACCACCCATAGAATGGGTATGGGGCTCCAACCACCCATAAAATGGGTATGGGGTCCAATAACACCCACTGGATGTGTATATGGCGTCCATTGCCGCGCGTCGAGCTCGAAAACCGCAGCATTCATCTCAGAACCATGCCTATTTCACGCAGATTCCTTAATAAACGTAAAAGTTTTATATGTCACAAGAAAGATAGAAATATAAGCTTCATTCTAAATACCTTACCATGGGCATATTTAAATTTAAACCGAAGATACGTGTACTTTTATAATAGCCGAGCTCCGACCCCGGACAGATTGATCGACCGAGCAACTCTCTCTCAGAACAATGTTTATTTCACGTGAATTCGTTAGTAAACATATATGTTTTATATGTCTCAAGAAAGACAGACATATAAGCTTCACTTTAAACACTTTACTATAGACATATTTAAATTTCTAATGAAGATTATTGTATTTTAAAAATTACGGAGCTCCCACCCCGTACAGACTGAACGACAGAGCAACTCTCTCTCAGATCAATGTTTATTTCACGTAAATTCGTTAATAAACACAAATGTTTTATAAGTCTTAAGCAAGATAGAAATAAGAGCTTCATTTTAAATACATTACAATAGACATATTTATAGCTCAAGTGAAGATACATATGTTTTTATAGTAGCGCTCAGTAGCTTGTCGGGCATGGAGGGCAGACGCCTACGCACTTGCCGATATATTGTATAATTAACAAAGATACGCTAATAAAGCCTAAAATCTTATATGCCTCCAGAAAGACCGATATATGAACATTATTATAATTGCACCAAATGAAATATATCATGTTCGAGAACAAAGATATATCAATTTTAAATTAAGTTTCGACTCTCTCTCGGGTGAGAGAGATGGGGTGACTCTCGCCCCATCTATTGGAGATTCTGTGCACTAAATACCCAAAGCTACTCAAACCCTCCTAGCATTATTTAAGTAATGAAGTAATATGGTATATTTACTCACTATAATGTGGGTGCTGAATGCAGAACATGAGAAAAAATATATTTACTCCAAACTAATATAATTTCATTATGAAATAAGTAGCATCAAAGGAAGTCGATGGTCCAAGCAGCAATGTTGTGGAGTGACTTATCCAAGATATATCGTTGTTTGGAAAGTGTTTGTTGGCATATCCAGCTGTCGCACTTCTCTGCTCAAATTATCACAAATTTAAATTATAATGTTAACAAGTAGAATACGTATTTTTAATAAAATCTAACATAACTAGCCAGAAAACATTTAATATTAATTAAAAAATATATGGTTGGAAGTTAAATCGACTTCATAGGACAATGGTTTTGTTATATATACTCGTTATTCGTTGACATGCGTTCGCTACTTAAACTACCATGTACTGTACTTATGTAAAATCTCCCATGTCTCTTCGCTCATCTCACCGAACCCTACAGGCTCTGTGATATATTGTTTAATTAATTGAGATTCACAAATAAAGCTAATAATTGTATATGTTATCAAAAAGGCAGAGCTTAGTTTAGTTCATTTATTATGCACTCCATACCCATCCTATGGACGATAGTGGAGTGTTACAGAGGCACATAATGGGCTCAGGGAATGAGCCCCACAATTCATATAGCCAAGCAAGTTATAATCTTGATAAGCTAGTTACAAAAGTCAATACACATTGTCACATCAACAATGGGCTCGAGACCGACCACAAGTACAGTTTATAATTTAAGCAACTGATTTATATGGAGGGCTAGTGTCACAATTGATATGTTTATCCTACACATAACCCCCTCTCCCCCATCCAATGGGCAGGGGTGGATAGGTTACAATCAAGTTTTTTTTTTGCGTTTTATTCAGAGATTAGGTCTTATTAGGTGAGGAAAGATATTCATATTTTAAAGAAGGTTTCTTGGCTCTCCATTTGTAACAAACTTACACATTGATGGAAAATATACAACCTTTTGAAAATCAATATTAGTTTGATCTAGATATTGTAATTAACGAAAGTATTTATGTCATCAGAAAGGTAGAAATATAGGATACATTTAAAATCCTTTGTCATAAATATAACTGAAGTGAAAACGAAGATATATGCGTTTTGATAGTTACTTGATGGCTTGCTCTGAGAGTGTGAAGCCCTGCACACCAGCCAATAAATTGTATAATTAGTTTCCATATATTTTAATTAATCTTAAAAATCTATATGTCAGAAGAAAGGAAGATGTAGTCGTTAATGTGACAACATTTAAAAATATATATCTCTTAAGTTAAATAAATAATACCACCTTATCGCCGGTGTCCGGACACATGAAAATTACCTAGGTATCAGTATCCAGCCAGGCGGGGATCACAGGCTGCACAATACTGATAAATTATATAATGCACTACTTGTGGTCGATCTCGAACCCATTTATGATTTGACGACTTATAGTGAATTTTGTAACTAGCTCATTAAGATTGTATCTTGCTTAGCTAAATGAATTGTGGGGTTCGGTCCATTCATTTTCTTTCTTTATTATGCACCCCATAATACCCATCCTGTGGGCGGTGGTGTAAAGGATTACAGAGGCACATAATCGGTTCAGGAACTGAACCCTCTAGTTCGTTTAGCTAAGCAAATAACAATCTTTTGACGCTAGTTACAAAATTATTAATGTACACATACTTATGCATACATGTACATATACATACGTATACATATATAAATACACATACATATTTAATCACCCACACAAATACACACATCAGTAATTTTTTGTGTCACAAGTGATTCAACAAGAGGCTCACAACAGTCACTATACAAGGCACTTTACATTTATGGTGAGTCACACAGTTACTAGTCTTGCTGCACACCCACCCAACTGGGCGGCAGCTTTACAGTCATGTGCTCCACACCCACCCAACTGGGCGGCAGCTTTACAGTCATGTGCTCCACACCCACCCAACTGGGCGGCAGCTTTACAGTCATGTGCTCCACACCCACCCAACTGGGCGGCAGCTTTACAGTCATGTGCTCCACACCCACCCAACTGGGCGGCAGCTTTACAGTCATGTGCTCCACACCCACCCAACTGGGCGGCTGCTTTACAGTCATGTGCTCCACACCCACCCAACTGGGCGGCAGCTTTACAGTCATGTGCTCCACACCCACCCAACTGGGTGGCAGCTTTACAGTCATGTGCTCCACACCCACCCAACTGGGCGGCAGCTTTACAGTCATGTGTATGCATTACCTACAGTAAGCAAATTTTGGATACTTCGCTAAGATTTCGAGCAGCACATCATTATGAATGAAGTACTTACACATTTCATGGACACTACTGATGTTGTTATCTTTAAATTCCGCGATTTTTCACATTCCATTATATAATGACGCAAAGTATGCGAATAGTTCTGCTGACAGAGTTTACATTTAGTCAAATCTACATCATCAGATGTTACAAACTTCCAGAGGTACTTGTAGCTGAGCCTAAACCTAGCAGTGGTAACATCTAGAAGTCTGCTAACATTATTGGATGACCCATAGATGAGCGATTCATCAAAGTTTATACAATATTGTGAAATTGACAGTCAGTGTAGTAACATAAATTGGTAAATCATAAATATTGTAAGTTAAGAATCTGATGCATGTGTGTGTGTTGGGAGGGGCGGGGGTTATACCCTTGGTAAGCGAGAGTGGAAAGTAACCTTAGACGTACTGCGGTCAATGTGTGGGGGGGGGGGGAGTAGAGTCAAATCCACCCTCCAACATCTGGACATAGTACCACCAGCCTCCACAACACTCCATCAGCCTCCAGCTGATGCTTGTAGATGCCTCATCTAACCTCACCTATGTCACACATTAACCTACAGTTCCTGTGATATTTCAACTCCTCATCACAGTGGCGTCTCACCAATATAAACTGTATTGGATTTTGTCCCGAAATAGCTATATGCTGGCTGGACGTGTATGTATGTATGTATGTATGTATGTATGTATGTATGTATGCATGTATGAATGGATAGATGGATGGATGTATGTATGTACGCATGCATGCATGTATGTATGTATGTATGTATGCATGCATGCATGCATGCATGTATGTATGTATGTATGTATGCATGTATGAATGGATAGATGGATGGATGTATGTATGTACGCATGCATGCATGTATGTATGTATGTATGTATGTATGTATGTATGTATGTATGTATGGATAGATGGATGGATGTATGTATGTACGCATGCATGTATGTATGTAATGTATGTATGTATGTATTTATATACGCATGTATATACGCATGTATTTATATACGCATGTATGTATGTATGTATGTATGTATGCATGCATGTATGTATGTATGTATGTATGTATGTATGTATGTATGTATGTATGAATGGATGTACGCATGCATGTATGTATGGATGTATGTATGTATGTATGTATGTATTCCCAATCACGTTAAAGACTCCCCCTCTATCATCCAGTTTAAGAGAAAAACAACTATGTACTAAATAATCGACTCCTTGTAACTTTAATTATGCTGACCTTCCTATCTGTATTCAGACTGAGCCTACCATCATTAAAGGTGATTATAACGCTAGACATAGGAATATTGGTAATTCGCAGTTCAGTAATCGTAACGGCAACTAGTGTCACTATTAGGTAGTCACGATGATGCACAGATTGTGGGTGACCTTGAACTGACGCATATCTACGGGAGTATTCCTGATCTATGTCTCGGTTTCAACGTCTCCCACACCGTGTGCGCCTCGTCAATAGTGCCAGTTATGGCGTCTGATCATCTGGCCATATTAGCCACTGTAAGCATTGGCAGCTCTATCCTCCCTGGTGGAGTGTTCAAGCGGAAGAGGCTGGCTGTGCCCATCGATCAACGAGACAATCTTGTTGCTCATGTGTCAGATTGGTGCAGTTCATCTGAGCCTTCATCAGTTGAAGATTTTAACAATGAGCTCACAGGTACTGTACTATCAACCAGTTTATAGAATCACTTGATCCATCGTCCAGGCCACGTAACCCAAATTACACTGGTCATAGCACTTATGCTTATTATAATGATTCTAAATTGCAGACACTAAAACGCACTGCCAGAATAATTGGACTAGCTTGTAGAAGGACCCGCACTGCTGAAATGCTTCGGCTCTTTCAAGCGGCTCTGGCTAAGGCCAGGGAACGTATGGTGGAGCTGAGGCAGACAGACTGGGAAACTTTTGTCCGTGGTCTCAATTCTCACACGCCACTAAGTCGGGCATGGAAGGATATCAACAAGATCAAAGGGAAAAATGCTGCAGAGATCTCGTACCCTAATCCTCTGCACAGAGCAAATGAGCTTATTGGTGCTTGGGCCACGACTTCCAGCTTTGACAGTCTTCCTCTACCCTCACAGAATGAATTAAATGATAGATATACTGATAGGGCAAGGCTCCTTGACTTCATGCTTCATCAAGAGGATGACTGTGACATGCTTTTACTGAATACGAACTAGATTCTGCTCTACATAAAGGCAAAGCTACATCACCCGGGGAGGATGGAGTTACTGACGGCATACTGCATATGCTTCTGTTAGTTCCAGGGAATACCTTTCTTCAATTGTATAATATGAGCTATGTAACTGGGGAGCTTCCTAAGTCATGGACCAACAGTGTTATTATTCCCATTCCTAAACCTCACCAGCCGAGTGCTTTTCGCCCAATCTCCCTCACTAGTTGTCTCTATAAGTGTCTTGAGAGGATGGTTCTCAACCGTCTCCTTTACAAAATTATTAATATGTTGTCTCCCCAGATATATGGCTTTACGCATGGAAAGAGTGTACGTCACTGTATTACCACATTCCTCACCCTGCATACTGATAGGTCATACACCACTTTCCTAGATCTTAAGTCAGCCTTTGACATTGCTAACCCACACGTCATTCTGAGAGAACTTGCTAAAATAAATGTTGGAGGATGGCTTCTACGGTGGATAAGAGGCTATCTATCCAACAGGAAGTCATCTGTACTGTTCCATGGGCATAGGAGTGTAACGAGATTTTTTGAACTTGGCACTCCACAGGGAGGTGTCCTCAGTCCTACTCTGTTCAATGTGTTAATCAGTGCACTTTTAAACTTTGTAACTAGAAGGTCCAGCGAACACATCATTAGCTATGTGGATGATATACTGATCCACACCAATGGGTATACCAACACCCAAAATGTTCTGAACTCTGTATTGTCCACATGTCAGGAACTATGCTTAGTCATCTCAGTAGAGAAAACAAAGATCCTGAACCGACACCCACCCAGACGGGGTGGGGCCGATCGCAAAATGCAGTTGGATGATGGCTCTCTGCTCGACTAGTTACTAGATACAAATACCTTGGTCTTGAGGTTCTACTGTACCGCAATGTTTAGCCAGACTGGGTCGCCAATGTAGAGAGAGGCTCCGTGCTCTCAAGGCTGTGGCAGGCAAACACAACTGTACTGTACAGTGTTATATATTTATTTCAATTTGAACAATTTTTAACATTAAAGAATACCTGGTTGATGGGGTTCTGGGAGTTCTTCTACTCCCCAAGCCCGGCCCGAGGCCAGGCTTGACTTGTGAGAGTTTGGTCCACTAGGCTGTTGCTTGGAGCGGCCCGCAGGCCCACATACCCACCACAGCCCGGTTGGTCCGGCACTCCTTGGAGGAATAAATCTAGTTTCCTCTTGAAAATGTCCCCGGTTGTTCCGGCAATATTTCTTATGCTTGCTGGGAGGACGTTGAACAACCGCGGACCTCTGATGTTTATACAGTGTTCTCTGATTGTGCCTATGGCACCTCTGCTCTTCACTGGTTCTATTCTACATTTTCTTCCATATCGTTCACTCCAGTACGTTGTTATTTTACTGTGTAGATTTGGTACTTGGCCCTCCAGTATCTTCCAGGTGTATATTATTTGATATCTCTCTCGTCTTCTTTCTAGTGAGTACATTTGGAGGGCTTTGAGACGATCCCAATAATTTAGGTGCTTTATTGCGTCTATGCGTGCCGTATATGTTCTCTGTATTCCCTCTATTTCAGCAATCTCTCCTGCTCTGAAGGGGGAAGTGAGTACTGAGCAGTACTCAAGACGGGACAACACAAGTGACTTGAAGAGTACAACCATTGTGATGGGATCCCTGGATTTGAAAGTTCTCGTAATCTATCCTATCATTTTTCTGGCTGTCGCAATATTTGCTTGGTTATGCTCCTTAAACGTTAGGTCGTCAGACATTATTTTTCCCAAATCCTTTACATGCTGTTTTCCTACTATGGGTACATTTGATTGTGTTTTGTACTCTGTATTATGTTTAAGGTCCTCATTTTTACCGTACCTGAGTACCTGGAATTTATCACTGTTAAACATCATGTTATTTTCTGATGCCCAGTCGAAAACTTTATTAATATCAGCTTGAAGTTTTTCAATATCCTCAGCCGAGGTAATTTTCATACTGATTTTTGTGTCAAATCCTTTAATTAAATCCTTTAAAAAGGATAAATCCTTTAATTGGTTGAAATTGGTTTTAACATTCGAAATCTAATTTGTTGATGTTAAATAATATAATATGTTGATGTTGATAATATAAGGTTCAAATTTATTAAGATACATACTTTAAAAACTATTTCTATTTGATACCAACAGTATCACGTTAAGAGAAGCGTCTCGCCTTGCTAACCCAAGTATAAAATATATAAAGAAACGGTGCAACTGTACTGGTATCTGCAGTACAAATTTATGTCCCTATTTAAAAAAAAAAAATAAACTGAACCAATCACTGCCACTCCTCACACCAATGCAACAATAAGGAGAGTGATAACAGTGCTTCACATTCGACAATGTTAAATTATTTAACAAATGACGAGATAATGAACATTGGAACAAATGTACAGCTCTCTGACCTTCATATAAAATCTGCATGTGACCTCATCAAACAAACTGTGCCAAGCCTAGAAGGCCTTCATGATCCAGCGTGGTAGCGGGACCTCTCCTGGCCAGTTACAATTGGTGAATTTATTCAAATTATCCAAGTTGATGGTTGTCACTGGGCCACCGTTTCCAACATTGGAGTAACTGGACAAATTAACATATACGACACCAGGCATAAATTACCATCCAAATCTACTGAAGTTATCTTGTATGCTCTTGCTAATTGCCAGGATAAGCTGATATGCAATATAATGAATGTCAGCAGACACAAGGACTCAAGTATGAGTGGGGTATATGCTGTGGCGATTGCTGCATCACTTGCAAGTGGTGTAGATCCGGTGAACCTCGTATGATATGCAGAATGAGACAACATCTTCAAGAGAACTTTAAAGGAAAGTGTCTCATCTCATTCCCTGCAGCTCTGACACTGAGAAGAACACGAATCATCCGGTCATGCTCGATGGAAGTGTACTGCATTTGCAGAAAGCCAAATGATTTGAAGCTGATGGTATGCTGTGACCGTTGCAATATTTGGCACCATGGATCATGTGTAGGTGTTACAGAATGTAATGATGATTCGTGGATTTGTTTCTTGTGCGCTAGCAAGTTGTAAATTATAATTTAAAATACTTAATTAATACATTATTATTATTATTATTATTATTATTATTATTATTATTATTATAACCTTACCAAATGCTTTGCTGAATCAAATAATGTTATTACTTTCAATGTGTTACAATAGCATAATTAAGTGCTGCAACTATCAGGTCTTTTATATAGTCGGTATTTGTTATATTCTGTACTCTTTTAATGTTATTTAAATTTCAAATAGAAATAGTTTTTAAAGTATGTATCTTAATAAATTTGAACCTTATATTATTTAACATCAACAAATTAGATTTCGAATATTAAAACCAATTTCAACCAATTAAAGGATTTATCCTTTAATGTTAAAAATTGTTCAAACTGAAATAAATATATAACACTGTACGGTACAGTTGTGTTTAATTATGTTTTGCGATTCCTTTGGAAAAGGTATTTGTGCACCAAGTACTACTAGGTCAGTATGAGATATGCTGAATGTTGTCAATATACCATCTGAATACGCCTCACTTTGCGTTAATCATTGAACGTCCTAATGATTAAGGTCCCCAAAAGGACTTAATCAGACCTCAGTGGATATTTTTACTCTCCCTCTCTCTCTCTCTCTCAGAGCATCCCTTTATGTGTTGTATGTGGGTGCTGAAGTTCAGTCTCTTGTCTATGTACCCAAGCAAACCCAAGCAAACTACTGTGGAAATGTGCAGGACAAACATATCAATTGTGACACTAGCTCTCCACATATAGCATTTGCTTAATTTAGAAACTATACTTGTGGTCGATCTCGAACACATGTTGTTGATGTGACGATGTGTTATGAATTTTGTGGCTAGCTCCTCAAGATTGTAACTTGCTTAGATAAATAAATTGTGTGTTCAGTCCCTGAACCCATTATGTGATAAATTAACTAAACTAAAAACTATAGTATGGCGACGAAACCTGAACTGCATAATGTAAATAGGGATTAACAAGAAAAAGATATAGGTGAAGAATAACACCAGGTAACTGTAAAGCTGCCGCCCAGTTGGGTGGGTGTGGAGCACATGACTGTAAAGCTGCCGCCCAGTTGGGTGGGTGTGGAGCACATGACTGTAAAGCTGCCGCCCAGTTGGGTGGGTGTGGAGCACATGACTGTAAAGCTGCCGCCCAGTTGGGTGGGTGTGGAGCACATGACTGTAAAGCTGCCGCCCAGTTGGGTGGGTGTGGAGCTAGACTAGTAACTGTGCGACTCCTCATAGATGTAAAGTGCCTTGTATAGTGACTGTTGTGAGCCTCTTGTTGAATCACTTGTGACACAAAAAATTACTGATGTGTGTATTTGTGTGGGTGATTAAATATGTATGTGTATTTATATATGTATACGTATGTATATGTACATGTATGCATAAGTATGTGTGTACATTAATAATTTTGTAACTAGCGTCAAAAGATTGTTATTTGCTTAGCTAAACGAACTAGAGGGTTCAGTTCCTGAACCGATTATATGCCTCTGTAATCCTTTACACCACCGCCCACAGGATGGGTATTATGGGGTGCATAATAAAGAAAGAAAATGAATGGACCGAACCCCACAATTCATTTAGCTAAGCAAGATACAATCTTAATGAGCTAGTTACAAAATTCACTATAAGTCGTCAAATCATAAATGGGTTCGAGATCGACCACATGTAGTGCATTATATAATTTATCAGTATTGTGCAGCCTGTGATCCCCGCCTGGCTGGATACTGATACCTAGGTAATTTTCATGTGTCCGGACACCGGCGATAAGGTGGTATTATTTATTTAACTTAAGAGATATATATTTTTAAATGTTGTCACATTAACGACTACATCTTCCTTTCTTCTGACATAGATTTTTAAGATTAATTAAAATATATGGAAACTAATTATACAATTTATTGGCTGGTGTGCAGGGCTTCACACTCTCAGAGCAAGCCATCAAGCAACTATCAAAACGCATATATCTTCGTTTTCACTTCAGTTATATTTATGACAAAGGATTTTAAATGTATCCTATATTTCTACCTTTCTGATGACATAAATACTTCGTTAATTACAATATCTAGATCAAACTAATATTGATTTTCAAAAGGTTGTATATTTTCCATCAATGTGTAAGTTTGTTACAAATGGAGAGCCAAGAAACCTTCTTTAAAATATGAATATCTTTCCTCACCTAATAAGACCTAATCTCTGAATAAAACGCAAAAAAAAAAACTTGATTGTAACCTATCCACCCCTGCCCATTGGATGGGGGAGAGGGGGTTATGTGTAGGATAAACATATCAATTGTGACACTAGCCCTCCATATAAATCAGTTGCTTAAATTATAAACTGTACTTGTGGTCGGTCTCGAGCCCATTGTTGATGTGACAATGTGTATTGACTTTTGTAACTAGCTTATCAAGATTATAACTTGCTTGGCTATATGAATTGTGGGGCTCATTCCCTGAGCCCATTATGTGCCTCTGTAACACTCCACTATCGTCCATAGGATGGGTATGGAGTGCATAATAAATGAACTAAACTAAGCTCTGCCTTTTTGATAACATATACAATTATTAGCTTTATTTGTGAATCTCAATTAATTAAACAATATATCACAGAGCCTGTAGGGTTTGGTGAGATGAGCGAAGAGACATGGGAGATTTTACATAAGTACAGTACATGGTAGTTTAAGTAGCGAACGCATGTCAACGAATAACGAGTATATATAACAAAACCATTGTCCTATGAAGTCGATTTAACTTCCAAACATATATTTTTTAATTAATGTTAAATGTTTTCTGGCTAGTTATGTTAGATTTTATTAAAAATACGTATTCTACTTGTTAACATTATAATTTAAATTTGTGATAATTTGAGCAGAGAAGTGCGACAACTGGATATGCCAACAAACACTATCCAAACAACGATATATCTTGGATAAGTCGCTCCACAACATTGCTGCTTGGACCATCGACTTCCTTTGATGCTACTTATTTCATAATGAAATTATATTAGTTTGGAGTAAATATATGTTTTCTCATGTTCTGCATTCAGCACCCACATTATAGTGAGTAAATATACCATATTACTTCATTACTTAAATAATGCTAGGAGGGTTTGAGTAGCTTTGGGTATTTAGTGCACAGAATCTCCAATAGATGGGGCGAGAGTCACCCCATCTCTCTCACCCGAGAGAGAGTCAAAACTTAATTTAAAATTGATATATCTTTGTTCTCGAACATGATATATTTCATTTGGTGCAATTATAATAATGTTCATATATCGGTCTTTCTGGAGGCATATAAGATTTTAGGCTTTATTAGCGTATCTTTGTTAATTATACAATATATCGGCAAGTGCGTAGGCGTCTGCCCTCCATGCCCGACAAGCTACTGAGCGCTACTATAAAAACATATGTATCTTCACTTGAGCTATAAATATGTCTATTGTAAT
Source organism: Procambarus clarkii (assembly GCF_040958095.1). Classification (NCBI taxonomy): domain Eukaryota; kingdom Metazoa; phylum Arthropoda; class Malacostraca; order Decapoda; family Cambaridae; genus Procambarus; species Procambarus clarkii. Next base: position 51,423,361 of record NC_091164.1, on the reverse strand, counting down.
GTATTTAAAATGAAGCTCTTATTTCTATCTTGCTTAAGACTTATAAAACATTTGTGTTTATTAACGAATTTACGTGAAATAAACATTGATCTGAGAGAGAGTTGCTCTGTCGTTCAGTCTGCACGGGGTGGGAGCTCCGTAATTTTTAAAATACAATAATCTTCATTAGAAATTTAAATATGTCTATAGTAAAGTGTTTAAAGTGAAGCTTATATGTCTGTCTTTCTTGAGACATATAAAACATATATGTTTACTAACGAATTCACGTGAAATAAACATTGTTCTGAGAGAGAGTTGCTCGGTCGATCGATCTGTCCGGGGTCGGAGCTCGGCTATTATAAAAGTACACGTATCTTCGGTTTAAATTTAAATATGCCCATGGTAAGGTATTTAGAATGAAGCTTATATTTCTATCTTTCTTGTGACATATAAAACTTTTACGTTTATTAAGGAATCTGCGTGAAATAGGCATGGTTCTGAGATGAATGCTGCAGTTTTCGAACTCGACGCGCGGCAATGGACGCCATATACACATCCAGTGGGTGTTATTGGACACCCATACCCATTTTATGGGTGGTTGGAGCCCCATACCCATTCTATGGGTGGTTGGAGCCCCATACCCATTCTATGGGTGGTTGGAGCCCCATACCCATCCTGTGGGTTGTAGTGGACGCCATACTCATCCTGTGGGTGGTATTGGACCCCATACCCTTCCTGTGGGTGGATGTGATCCCCATACTCATCCTCTGGGTGGATGTGACCCTCATACCCATCCTGTAGGTGGTATTGCACCCCTTACTCACCTAACAGGTGGTAGTGGACAATATACCGATCCTGTAGTTGGTATAGTAGACACAATACTATCCTGTTTAGAGTAGTTTACCCCATAGACATTCCAATGAACCATCGTTTTCTGTTAGCGTTCCTACAAAACATCCTTTAAAGATTTGTAAAGCACCAACTATGGTATATAATATTGATTGGTGAAGGACTGTTATTCTATGTAATAATTTTTAGTGCTTATTATAATTTACTAAGAACAACTAATATTTCTCAAAACAAAACTACGAACCTTCAATAGGAAGTAGCTGATCTATAATATTCTAAGAGCATGGACAATAGTAGGTAAATTTCACAACCCATGTGGGACCTGAAAAGTACAATTTTCCTTATAATTGAACCAATCACGACTATTCTGCTATCTAGGTTGACGGACGGGTACTGTGAGACGCAAGTTGGTGCTGGACCTGTAGCTCCAGCCCCCCCCCCCTCTACTGGCAGGGGGTTGGTGCTGGACCTGTAGCTTCAGCCCCCTCTACTGGCAGGAGGTTGGTGCTAGACCTGTAGCTTCAGCCCCCCTCTACTGGCAGGGAGTTGGTGCTGGACCTGTAGCTCCAGCCCCGTTCTACTGGCAGGAAGTTGGTGCTGGACCAGTAGCTCCAGCCCCCCTCTAATGACAGGGGGTTGGTGCTGGATCAGTAGCTCCAGCGCCCTCCCTCTACTGGCAGGGGGTTGGTGCTGGACCTGTAGCTCCAGCCCCGTTCTACTGGCAGGAAGTTGGTGCTGGGCCTGTAGCTCCAGCCCCTCTACTGGCAGGGGGTTCTTTCAGGACCAGTCGCTCCAGCCTCCGTCTACTGGAAGGGCGTTGGTGCTGGGCCTGTAGCTCCAGCCCCCCCACTACTGGCATGGGGGGGTTGGTGCTGGACCTGTATCTCCAGCCCCCCCTCTACTGGCAGGGGGTTGGTGCTGGACCTATAGCTCCTGCCCCCGTCTACTGTCAAGGGGTTGGTGCTGGACCTGTAGCTCCAACCATCCCCTCTACTGGCAGGGGTTTGGTGCTGGACCTGTAGCTCCAGCCCCCCCTCTATTGGAAGGGGGTTGGTGCTGGACCTGTATCTCCAACCCCCCCTCTACTGGAAGGGGGTTGGTGCTGGACCTGTATCTCCAGCCACCCCCCCTCTACTGGCAGGTTATTGGTGCTGGACCTGTAGCTCCAGCCCCCCCTCTACTGGCAGGGGGTTGGTGCTGGACCTGTAGCTCCAGCCCCCCCCCCCTCTGCTGACAGGAGATTGGTGCTAGACCTATACCTCCAACCCCCTCTACTGGCAGGGAGTTGGTACTGGACCTGTAGCTCCAGCCCCCCTCTTCTGGCAGGGGGTTGGTGCTGGACCTGTAGCTCCAGCCCCCCCCCCCCCCTCTACTGGCAGGGGGTTGGTGTTGGACCTGTAGCTCTAGCCCCCCCTCTACTGCCAGGGGGTTGGTGCTGGACCCGTAGCTCCAGCCCCATCTACTGGCAGGGATTTGGTGCTGAAGCTCCAGCCCCCTCTACTGGCAGGGGGTTGGTGTTGGACCTGTAGGTCCAGTCTCCTTCTACTGGCAGGGGGGTTGGTGCTGGCCCTGTAGCTCCAGCCCCCCTCTACTGGCAGAGGGTTGGTGCTGGACCTATAGCTCCAGCCCCCTCTACTGGCAGGGGGTTGGTGCTGGACCTGTATGTCCAGCCCCCCACTACTGGCAGGAGGTTGGTGCTGGACCTGTAACTCAAGCCCCCCCTCTACTGGCAGGGGGTTGGTGCTGGACCTGTAGCTTCAGCCCCACTCTACTGGCAAGGAGTTGGTGCTGGACCTGTAGCTACAGCCCCCATCGACTGGCAAGGGGTTTGTGATGGACCTGTAGCTCCATCCACCCTCTACTGGCAGGGGGTTGGTGCTGGACCTGTAGCTTCAGCCCCCCTCCAATGGCAGGGGATTTGTGCTGGACCTGTAGCTACATCCACCCTCCACTGGCAGGGGGTTGATGCTGGACCTGTAGTTCCATCCCCTCTACAGGCATGGGGTTGGTGATGGACCTGTAGCTCCAGCCCCCTCTTCTGGCAGGAGTTGGTGCTGGACCTGTAGCTCCGTCTCCCTCAACTGGCAGGGGGTTGGTGCTGGACCTGTAGCTCCACCCCCTCTACTGGCAGGAGTTTGGTGCTGTAGCTCCAGCCCCCCCCAATGGCAGGGGGTTGGTGCTGGACCTGTAGCTTCAGCGCCTCCCCCCCCCCCTACTAGCAAGATGTTGGTGTTGGATATGTAGCTCCAGCCCTCTTCTACTGGCAGGGGGTTGGTGCTGGAACTGTAGCTCCAACCCCCCTCTACAGGGATGTGGGTTGGTGCTGGACCTGTAGCTCCCCCCCCCCCCACTCTACTGGCAGGGGGTTGGTGCTTTACCTGTAGCTCCAACCCCCCTCTACTGGCAAGGAATTGGTGCTGGACCTGTAGCTCCAGCCCCCTCTACTGGCAGGGGGTTGGTGCTGGACTTATAGGTCCAGCCCCCCCTCTACTGGCAGAGGGTTGCTGCTGGACCTGTAGCTCCAGCACCCTCTACTGGCAGGGGGTTGGTTCTGGACCTGTAGCTCCAGCCCCCCCTCTACTGGCAGGGGGGTTGGTGCTGGACCAGTAGCTTCAGCCCCCCTCTACTGGCAAGGATTTGGTGCTGGACCTATAGCTCCATCAATCCTCTAATGCCAAGGGGTTTGTGATGGACCTGTAGCTCCATCCACCCTCTACTGGCAGGGGGTTGATGCTGGACCTGTAGCTCCAGCCCCCCCCCCCTCCACTGGCATGGGGTTGGTGCTGGACCTGTAGCTCCAGCCCCCCCTCTACTGGCAGGGGGTTGGTGCTGGACCTGTAGCTCCAGCCTCCCCTCCACTGGCAGGGGGTTTGTGCTGAACCTGTAGCTCCAGCCCCCCTTCTACTGGCAGGGGGTTGGTGGTGGACCAGTAGCTCCAGCCCCCCCCCCCCTCTACCGTCAGTGGGGTTGGTGCTGGACCTGTAGCTCCAGGCCTCCCCCCTACAGGCAGGAGGTTGGTGCTGGACCTATAGCTCCATCCCTCCTCTAATGCCAATGGGTTTGTGATGGACCTGTAGCTCCAGCCTCCCCTCCACTGGCAGGGGGTTGGTACCTGGTTGATACCTGGTTGATGGGGTTCTGGGAGTTCTTCTACTCCCCAAGCCCGGCCCGAGGCCAGGCTCGACTTGTGAGAGTCTGGTCCACCAGGCTGTTGCTTGGAGCGGCCCGCAGGGCCACATACCCACCACAGCCCGGCTGACCTGGAATTTCTCTTAAAAAAAAACATCCAGTTTTCTCTTGAAGATGTCCACGGTTGTTCAGGCAATATTTATTATAGTCGCTGGGAGGACGTTGAACAACCGCTGACCTCTGATGTTTATACAGTGCTCTCTGATTGTGCCTATGGCACCTCTGTTCTTCACTGGTTCAATCTTGCATTTTCTTCCATGTCGTTCACTCCAGTACGTTGTTATTTTATTGTGTAGATTTGGGACCTGTCCCTCCAGTATTTTCCATGTGTATATTATTTGGTGTCTCTCTCGTCTCCTTTCTAGAGAGTACATTTGGAGAGCTTTGAGACGATCCCAATAATTTAGGTGTTTTATCTCGTCTATGCGTGCTGTATGTTTTTTGTATTCCCTCTATTTCAGCAATCTCTCCTGCTCTGAAGGGGGAAGTGAATACTGAGCAGTACTCGAGACGGGACAACACAAGTGACTTGAAGAGTACAACCATTGTGATGGGATCCCTGGATTTGAAAGTTCTCGTAATCCATCCGATCATTTTTCTGGCTGACGCGATATTTGCTTGGTTATGCTCCCTAAACGTCAGATCGTCGGACATCATTATTCCCAAATCCTTGACATGCTGTTTTTCTACTATGGGAAGATTCGATTGTGTTTTGTACCCTGTATTATGTTTCAGATCCTCATTTTTGCCGTACCTGAGTACCTGAAATTTATCACTGTTAAACATCATGTTATTTTCTGCTGCCCAATTGAAAACTTTGTTGACATCTGCTTGTAGTTTTTCAATGTCTTCATCAGAGGTAATTTTCATGCTGATTTTTGTGTCATCTGCAAAGGACGATACGAAGCTGTGACGTGTATTTTTGTCTATATCAGATATGAGAATAAGGAACAGTAGCGGTGCAAGGACCTTGAGGTACAGAGCTTTTAACATCGCTTGGACTCGATTTACTGCTACTCTTTGTGTTCTGTTCGACAGGAAATTGAGTATCCAGCGTCCTACTTTTCCAGTTATTCCCATTGACCTCATTTTGTGAGCTATCACCCCATGGTCACATTTGTCGAACGCCTTTGCAAAGTCTGTGTATACAACATCTGCATTTTGCTTTTCTTCTAGGGCTTCTGTGATTTTGTCATAGTGGTTGAGTAACTGTGACAGACAGGATCTTCCCGCTCTAAATCCATGTTGTCCTGGATTGTGCAATTCATTGTTTTCCATAAAACTAGAAATTTGATTCTTAATCACTCTTTCAAACACTTTTATTATGTGTGATGTTAGTGCAACTGGCCTATAATTTTTTGCCAAGGCTTTACTCCCCCCCTTGCGCAACGGAGCTATATCTGCAGATTTAAGTGCTGTTGGTATCTCCCCTGTATCCAGGCTCTTTCTCCATATTACGCTGGGTGCTCTCACTACTGGTACTTTACATTTCTTTATGAATATCGAATTCCATGAGTCAGGCCCAGGAGCTGAGTGCATAGGCATATTGTCAATTTCTCTTTCAAAGTCTTTCGAGTTTGTGGTAATATTCGTTATATTATTTGCAGCTTGAATGTCATTCATAAAGAAGCTGTCTGGGTCATCAACTTTCATGTTGTTTATTGGTGTGCTAAACATAGCCTCATACTGGCTTCTTAGAATTTCGCTAATCTCTTTGTTGTCCTCTGTGTACGTACCTTCATTTGTAATTAACGTTCCAATACTGGTCGAGGTTTTTGATTTTGATTTTGCGTATGTGAAAAAATATTTCGGATTTTTCCTTATCTCTTGTATAGCTTTCTGTTCCAATTCCATTTCCTCAGGCTCATATGATCACTTCAACGTTTGTTCTATTTCTTTGATCTCCCTGCTTAGGCTTGTTTTCCTTGCTTGTGATAGTTGTGTCTGCCGAAGCATTTCCGTTATTTTTCTCCTTCTCCTGTACAGTCGTCTGCGTTCTCTTTCTAGAGTGGTCCTCTTTCTGCCCCTCCTCACAGGTACGTGCTTCAAGCAGACCTTGTAAGCTTCAGCTGTCAGTTGAGCTATTTCCTGTGTGGAAGTTTTGTCGCTTAAGACCGTCTCCCATTGAATGGTTGCAAGGTCTACATTTATTTTTTCCCAGTCAATCCTCTTATTGTTGAAATTGAATTGATTGAATATTCCTTCTCGCTTGTTGGGTCTCTTAGATCTACTACCGTTATTTAGGCTAGTTCACACTTCAATGAGCTTATGGTCTGAGTATGAAGTATCTGAGATTGTGATATCCCTGATTAGTTCATCATTGTTTGTGAATAACAAGTCTAGTGTGTTTTCGTTCCTAGTTGGTTCTGTAATCTGTTGATTGAGCGAGAATTTGTCACAGAATCTCAAAAGTTCTCTGACCTGTGGTTGGTTACTTCCCGGGTCATTCCCTGCTATGATATTTGTGTTTGCCATTCTCCATCTTAGACTCGGTAAATTGAAATCTCCGAGGAAGATAATATCTGGAGCTGGGTTTGCTAGGTTATCAAGTATGTTCTCTATCTATTGGTGCTGGACCTGTAGCTCCAGCCCCCCCCCCCCACCACTGGCAGGGGGTTGGTGCTGGACCTGTAGCTCCAGCCCCCTCCTCTACTAGCAGGGGGTTGGTGCTGGACCTGTAGCTCCAGCCCTCACCCTCTACTGGCAGGGTGTTAGTGCTGGACCTGTAGCTCCAGCCCCCCCCCACCACTGGCAGGAGGTTGGTGCTGGACATGTAGCCCCATCTCCCCTCTATTGGCAGGGGGGGTTGGTGCTGGACCAGTAGCTCCAGCCTTCCTTTACTGGCAGGGAGTTGGTGCTGGACCTGTAGCTCCAGCCCCCCCTCTACTGGCAGGTGGTTGGTGCTCGACCTGTAGCTTCAGCCCCCCTCTACTGGCAGAGGGTTGGTGCTGTGTAATGGGGGGTGGGGGAAATAGCTCTCTCTTGTCCATTATTCCACCCCCCAGTTAACTAACAAGGCCGGGGGAAACAGCTCTCTCTAGTCCGTTATCCAGTCCTCAGTTAGCTAACTATTCTAGAGCACTCCCAGAGTTCCTACGGCAGCCTCTCTCATTCAACACCTTGTAACCTAGGTATTTGACTACCTAGGTGCTAAGACTACCAGGCGCCGCAACTTGACCCGAAACTCTAGAGAGAACTCTAGAATACATTTCTCTGCCACCAACGTATAAGAGAAAACGAAAGGAAAGAAATGAATAGTGAAGTAATTAGTGAGGGTTTGGGGTGAGAGGCAGAGAGGTGGGAGGAGCGAGGAGGGTCATTAGTTGAAAGTGAGAGTTTAGAGAGGGGTGGAGGGAGAGGTGTAGATAGGTAGAAGTAGAAGATAGATAGTAGAAGTAGAAGAGTAGATAGTAGAAGAAGAAATAAGAAATAGTCAAAGGAGAAATGCTGCCACCATCCATTCTAGACCATTACATACAAGACAAGGAATGGAACTTGTCTGTATCACAAAATTCTCAAAAGATGTTATCAAGTCATTATTAGTATGGTCCCATCTTTATCATGTACTCATTAAATCATGAAACCAGTAATCACAGAGGCTTTCTCACCTCAACTCAAAACTCTAGGGAACAGAGACAATTTAAATAATAAATTCAGAATTATATTTCATATGAGGTATCATACACTAAGCAATGTTCAAGATATATATATGTAAAGTGAGTCATCCTCCAAGAATCTGAGAACACTACAACTGACTGCCCCTGTTCATCACACAACACTTGTAAAACACGACCAAGGTGATTAATGTTCAACTCACCAAGTGTCTGCCTATAGCTGGATAGAGGGGGGGGGTCTGTAGTTGACAGAGACTGTCTCGCCCTGCCGGCCGATAGCCTCCCTGATAGGGCAGTCTTCTCTGCTCTGCTGACTGCCGTTCTGTCTGTCTTGTTAATGCTCTCGAATCGATAGCTCTCCGAGTATATATTGGAGAACCTAGTAACTAACTCCGCCCACAAGTAGATAGCCTGAGGCACTCTACCAAGCCACTCCGTAAACTTCGGCATTTTTGAAGGCTACCAGGCTCCAATTATAAGATTAGTAGAAGTAAGGTGAAATTCGCATGATCTGACCTCAGGTCACTTGGGGTCATTAACTCTTGGAGGTGTGAAACTCCGGCCAACAACTTGGCACCTTCTCAAATCCCTGTCTGTGACTCATGTACTCTAGGTATGTATTAAATACAACTAAACCAAACACTTTTACAGTGTTACAGCTGGACCTGAAGCTCCAGCCCCCCCCCCCACCCCCTCTACTGGCAGGGGGTTGGTGCTGGACCTGTAGCTCCAGCCCCCCCTCTACTAGCAGGGGGTTGGTGCTGGACCTGTAGCTCCAGCCCCCCTCTACTGGCAGGGGGTTGGTGGTGGACCTGAAGCTCCAGCCCCCCCCCCCCCTCAACTGGCAGGGGGTTGGTGCTGAACCTGTAGCTCCAGCCCCCTTCTACTGGCAGGGGGTTGGTCCTGTAGCTCCAGCCCCCTCTACTAACAGGGGGATTTTACTGTACCTGTAGCTCCAGCCCCCATCTACTGGCAAGGGATTGGTGCTGGACCTGTAACTCCAGCCCCCCCCCCCTACTGGCAGGAGGTTGGTGCTGGACCTGTAGCTCCAGCCCCCCCCCCTACTGGCAGGAGGTTTGTGATGGACCTGTAGCTCCAGCCCCCCCCCCCCCCCACTACTGACAAAAAGGTTGGTGCTGGACCTGTAGCTCCAGCCCCATCTACTGGCAGGGGGTTGGTGCTGGACCTGTGGCTCCAGCCTCCCTCTACTGGCAGGGGGTTGGTGCTGGACCTGCACTTCCAGCCCTCCCTCTACTGCCAGGGGTTGGTGTTGGACCTGTAGCTTCAGCCCCCCTCTACTGGCAGGAGTTGGTGCTGGACATGTAGCTCCGTCTCCCTCGACTGGCAGGGGGTTGGTGCTGGACCTGTAGCTCCACCCCCCTCTACTGGCAGGGGTTTGGTGCTGTAGCTTCAGCCCCCTCTACTGGCAGGGGGTTGGTGCTGGACCTGTAGCTCCAACGCCCCCCCCCCCTACTAGCAAGAGGTTGGTGCTGGACCTGTAGCTCCAGCCCTCTTTTACTGGCAAAGAGTTGGTGCTGGACCTGTAGCTACTCCCCCCTCCTCTCTACTGGCAGCGGGTTGGTGCTGGACCTGTAGCTCCAACCCCCCTCAACTGGCAAAGAGTTGGTGCTGGACCTGTAGCTCCATCCCTCCTCTAATGCCAAGGGGTTGGTGCTGGATGTGTAGGTCCAGGCCCCCCTCTACTGGCAGGGGGTTGGTGATGGACTTGTAGCTACAGCCCCTCCTCTACTGGCAGGGGTTGGTGCTGGACCAGTAGCTCCAGCCCTTCTATACTGGCAGGGGGTTGGTGCTGGACCAGTAACTCCAGCCCCCTTCTACTGGCAGGGGGTTGGTGCTGGACCTGTAGCTCCAGCCCACCCTCTACTGACAGAGGGTTGGTGCTGGACCTGTAGCTCCAGCCCTCTTCTACTGGCAGGGGGTTGGTGCTGGACCTGTATGTCCAACCCCCCTCTACTGGCAGGGGGTTGGTGCTGGACCTGTAGCTCCAGCCCGCCTCTACTGGCAGGGGGTTGGTGCTGGACCTGTAGCTCCAGTCTCCCTCTACTGGCAGGGGGTTGGTGTTGGACCTGTAGCTCCAGCCCCCCTCTACTGGCAGGGGGTTGGTGCTGGACCTGTAGCTCCAGTCTCCCTCTACTGGCAGGGGGTTGGTGTTGGACCTGTAGCTCCAGCCTCCCTCTACTGGCAGGGGGTTGGTGCTGGACCTGTAGCTCCAGCCCCCCTCTACTGCCAGGGGGGTTGGTGCTGGACCTGTAGCTCCAGCCCGCCTCTACTGGCAGGGGGTTGGTGCTGGACCTGTAGCTCCAGTCTCCCTCTACTGGCAGGGGGTTGGTGTTGGACCTGTAGCTCCAGCCCCCCTCTACTGGCAGCGGGTTGGTGCTGGACCTGTAGCTCCAGCCCTCTTCTATTGGCAGGGGGTTGGTGCTGGACCTGTAGCTCCAACCCCCCCCCCTCTACTGGCAGGGGGGGTTGGTGCTAGACCTGTAGCTTCAGCTTCCCTCTACTGGCAGGGGTTTGGTGCTGTAGCTTCAGCCCCCTCTACTGGCAGGGGGTTGGTGCTGGACCTGTAGCTCCAACGCCCCCCCCCCTACTAGCAAGAGGTTGGTGCTGGACCTGTAGCTCCAGCCCTCTTTTACTGGCAAAGAGTTGGTGCTGGACCTGTAGCTCCAGCCCTCTTTTACTGGGAAAGAGTTAGTGCTGGACCTGTAGCTACTCCCCACTCCTCTCTACTGGCAGCGGGTTGGTGCTGGACCTGTAGCTCCAACCCCCCTCAACTGGCAAAGAGTTGGTGCTGGACCTGTAGCTCCATCCCTCCTCTAATGCCAAGGGGTTGGTGCTGGACGTGTAGGTCCAGGCCCCCCTCTACTGGCAGGGGGTTCGTGATGGACTTGTAGCTACAGCCTACAACCTACAGCCTAGAGGGGGGTTGGAGCTACAGAACCTCTGGAGCTGAACCTCCCCTCTACTGGCAAGGGGTTAGTGCTGGACCTGTGCCTTCAACCCCCCTCTACTGGCAGGGGGTTGGTTCTGGACCTGTAGCTCTAGCCCCCCCTCTACTGGCAGGGGGTTGGTGCTGGACCTGTAGCTCCAGCCTCACTCTACTGGCAGGGGGAGGGTTGGTGCTGGACCTATTACCTTGAGGTTACCTTGAGGTGCTTCCGGGGCTTAGCGTCCCCGCGACCCGGTCGTCGACCAGGCCTCCTGGTTGCCGGACTGATCAACCAGGCTGTTGGACGCGGCTGCTCGCAGCCTGACGTACGAGTCACAGCCTGGTTGATCAGGTATCCTTTGGAGGTGCTTATCCAGTTCTCTCTTGAACACTGTGAGGGGTCGGCCAGTTATGCCCCTTATGTGTAGTGGAAGCGTGTTGAACAGTCTCGGACCTCTGATGTTGATAGAGTTCTCTCTCAGAGTACTAGTTGCACCTCTGTTTTTCAACGGGGGTATTCTGCACATCCTGCCATGTCTTCTGGTCTCATGTGATGTTATTTCTGTGTGCAGGTTTGGGACCAGCCCCTCTAATATTTTCCACGTGTAAATTATTATGTACCTCTCCCGCCTGCGCTCAAGGGAGTACAGTTTTAGGCTCTTTAGTAGGTCCCAATAGTTTAGATGTTTTACTGAGTGGATTCTAGCAGTAAAGGATCTCTGCACGCTCTCCAGTTCAGTAATTTCTCCAGCTTTGAAAGGTGCTGTCATTGTGCAGTAGTACTCCACTCTAGAGAGCACAAGCGTTTTGAAAAGTATCATCATCGGTATAGCATCTCTAGTGTGAAAAGTTCTTGTTATCCAACCTGTCATTTTTCTTGCAGTTGTGACGGCTACTTTATTGTGTTCTTTATAGGTAAGGTCTTCCGACATGAGTACACCCAGATCCTTTACATTGCCTTTTCGTTCTATGTTATGATTTGCCTGAGTTTTGTACGTGGTTTCCGTTTTTATATTTTCATTTTTTCCATAGCGCATGAGCTGGAACTTATCTTCGTTAAACACCATATTATTTTCTGTAGCCCATAGAAAGACCTGATCTACATTTGACTGGAGGTTCGCCGTGTCCTCTATGTTGCCTACTCTCATGAAGATCCTAGTGTCATCTGCAAAGGATGATACAGTGCTATAGGTTGTGTTCTTGTCTATGTCCGAAATGAGGATGAGAAAAAGTACTGGAGCAAGCACAGTACCCTGGGGGACTGAGCTCTTCACGGTTGATGGGCTGGATTTTATTTTGTTGACTATTACACATTGGGTTCTGTTGGTCAGGAAATTGTAGATCCATCTGCCTATTTTTCCGGTAATTCCTTTTGAACGCATTTTATGTGCAATAACACCATGGTCACATTTATCAAAAGCTTTTGCGAAATCTGTGTAAATTACATCTGCGTTATGTTTGTCTTCCATAGCATCTAATGCCATATCATAGTGGTCCGGCAACTGCGACAGGCAAGAGCGCCCTGTTCTGAAACCATGTTGTCCGGGGTTATGGAGTTGCTGTGATTCCATGTATTTTGTGATTTTGTGATAGCTACAGCCCCCCCTCTACTGGCAGGGGGTTGGTCCTGGACCTGTAGCTTCAGCGCCCCCTCTCCTGACAGGGGATTGGTGTTGGACCTGTAGCCCCAGCCCCCCCCCCTCTTCTGGCAGGGGGGATGGTGCTGGACCTGTAGTTCCAGCCCCCCTCAAGCGCCAGGAATTTGGTGCTAGACCTGTAGTTCCAGCCCCCACCCCCCCTCTAACGGCAGGGGGTTGGTTCTGGACCTGTAGCTCCAGCCCCCCTTTACTGGCTGGGGGGTTGGTGCTGGACCTGTAGTTCCAGTCCCCTCTCCTGGAATTCGGGATTGGTGCTGGACCTGTAACTCAAGTCCCTTTCTACTGGCAGGGGGGTTGGTGCTGGACCTATAGCTCCAGCCCCCCCCCCCCTCTACTGGCAGGGGATGGTGCTGGATCTGTAGCCCCAGCCCCTTTCTACTGGCAGAGGTTTGGTGCTGGACCTGTAGCTCCAACCTCCCCTCTACTGGCAAGGGGTTGGTGCTGGACCTGTGCCTTCAACCCCCCTCTACTGGCAGGGGGTTGGTTCTGGACCTGTAGCTCCAGCCCACCTCTACTGGCAGGGGGCTGGTGCTGGACCTAAAGCTCCAGCCCCTCTCTACTGGCAGGGGGTTGGTTCTGAATCTGTAGCTTTAGCCCACCTCTACTGCATGTCAAGGATTTGGGAATAATGATGTCCGACGATGTAACGTTTAGGGAGCATAACCAAGCAAATATCGCATCAGCCAGAAAAATGATCGGATGGATTACGAGAACTTTCAAATCCAGGGATCCCATCACAATGGTTGTACTCTTCAAGTCACTTGTGTTGTTCCGTCTCGAGTACTGTTCAGTACTCAGTCCCCCCCCTTTAGAGCAGGAGAGATTGCTGAAATAGAGGGAATACTGAGAACATATACGGCACGCATAGACGAGATAAAACACCTAAATTATTGGGATCGTCTCAAAGCTCTCCTAATGTATTCTCTTGAAAGGAGACGAGAGAGATACCAAATAATGTACACATTGAAAATACTGAAGGGTCAGGTCCAAAATGTACACAGTAAAATAACAACGTACTGGAGTGAACGATATGGAAGAAAATGCAAGATTGAACCAGTGAAGAGCAGGGGTGCCATAGGCACAATCAGAGAGCACTGTATAAACATCAGAGGTCAGCGCTTGTTCAACGTCCTCCCAGCGACTATAATAAATATTGCCGGAACAACTGTGGACATCATCAAGAGAAAACTGGACGGTTTTCTAAGAGAAGTTCCGGATCAGCCGGGCTGTGGTGGGTATGTGGCCCTGCGGGCCGCTCCAAGCAACAGCCTGGTGGACCAGACTCTCACAAGTCGAGCCTGGCCTCGGGCCGGGCTTGGGGAGTAGAAGAACTCCCAGAACCCCATCAACCAGGTACTGGCAGGGGTTGGTGCTGGACCTGTAGCTCCAGCCTCACTCTACTGGCAGGGGGGTTGGTGCTGGACCTGTAGCTCCAGCCTCACTCTACTGGCAGGGGGGTTGGTGCTGGACCTGTAGCTCCAACCCCCCCTCTACTGGCAGGGGGGGTTGGTGCTGGACCTGTAGCTTCAGCCCCCCTCTACTGGCAAGGAGTTGGTGCTGGACCTATAGCTCCATCCCTCCTCTAATGCCAAGGTGTTTGTGATGGACCTGTAGCTCCATCCACCCTCTACTGGCAGGGGGTTGATGTTGGACCTGTAGCTCCGTCTCCCTCAACTGGCAGGGGCTTGGTGCTGGACCTGTAGCTCCAGCCGCCCTCTACTAGCAGGAGTTGGTGCTGTACCTGTAGCTTCAGCCCCCCTCTACTGGCAGCAGGTTGGTGCTGGACCTGTAGTTCCAGCCTCCCTCTACTGCTAGGACGTTGGTGCTGGAACTGTAGCTCCAGCCCACCTCTACTGGCAGGGGGTTGGTGCTGGACCTGTAGCTCCAGCCCCCCTCTACTGGCAAGGAGTTGGTGCTGGACCTATAGCTCCATCCCTCCTCTAATGCCAAGGGGTTTGTGATGGACCTGTAGCTCCATCCACCCTCTACTGGCAGGGGGTTGGTGTTGGACCTGTAGCTCCGTCTCCCTCATTTGGCAGGGTGTTGGTGCTGGACCTGTAGCTCCAGCCGCCCTCTACTAGCAGGAGTTGGTGCTGTACCTGTAGCTTCAGCCCCCCTCTACTGGCAGCAGGTTGGTGCTGGACCTGTAGTTCCAGCCTCCCTCTACTGCCAGGACGTTGGTGCTGGACCTGTAGCTCCAGCCCACCTCTACTGGCAGGGGGTTGGTGCTGGACCTGTAGCTCCAGCCCCCCTCTACTGGCAGGGGGTTGGTGTTGGACCTGTAGCTCCAGCCCTTCTATACTGGCAGGGGGTTGGTGCTGGACCTGTAGCTCCAGCCCATCTCTACTGGCAGGGGGGTTGGTGCTGGACCTGTAGCTCCAGCACCCCTCTACTGGCAGGGGGTTGGTGCTGAACCTGTAGCTCCAGCCCCTCTCTACTGGCCGGGAAGGGGGGGGTTGGTGCTGGACCTGTAGCTCCAGCTCTCCTTCTACTGGCAGGGGGTTGGTCCTGTAGCTCCAGCCCCCTCTACTAACAGGGGGATTTTACTGTACCTGTAGCTCCAGCCCCCATCTACTGGCAAGGGATTGGTGCTGGACCTGTAACTCCAGCCCCCCCCCCCTACTGGCAGGAGGTTGGTGCTGGACCTGTAGCTCCAGCCCCCCCCCCCCCTACTGGCAGGAGGTTTGTGATGGACCTGTAGCTCCAGCCCCCCCCCCCCCACTACTGACAAAAAGGTTGGTGCTGGACCTGTAGCTCCAGCCCCATCTACTGGCAGGGGGTTGGTGCTGGACCTGTGGCTCCAGCCTCCCTCTACTGGCAGGGGGTTGGTGCTGGACCTGCACTTCCAGCCCTCCCTCTACTGCCAGGGGTTGGTGTTGGACCTGTAGCTTCAGCCCCCCTCTACTGGCAGGAGTTGGTGCTGGACATGTAGCTCCGTCTCCCTCGACTGGCAGGGGGTTGGTGCTGGACCTGTAGCTCCACCCCCTCTACTGGCAGGGGTTTGGTGCTGTAGCTTCAGCCCCCTCTACTGGCAGGGGGTTGGTGCTGGACCTGTAGCTCCAACGCCCCCCCCTACTAGCAAGAGGTTGGTGCTGGACCTGTAGCTCCAGCCCTCTTTTACTGGCAAAGAGTTGGTGCTGGACCTGTAGCTACTCCCCCCTCCTCTCTACTGGCAGCGGGTTGGTGCTGGACCTGTAGCTCCAACCCCCCTCAACTGGCAAAGAGTTGGTGCTGGACCTGTAGCTCCATCCCTCCTCTAATGCCAAGGGGTTGGTGCTGGATGTGTAGGTCCAGGCCCCCCTCTACTGGCAGGGGGTTGGTGATGGACTTGTAGCTACAGCCCCTCCTCTACTGGCAGGGGTTGGTGCTGGACCAGTAGCTCCAGCCCTTCTATACTGGCAGGGGGTTGGTGCTGGAACAGTAACTCCAGCCCCCTTCTACTGGCAGGGGGTTGGTGCTGGACCTGTAGCTCCAGCCCACCCTCTACTGACAGAGGGTTGGTGCTGGACCTGTAGCTCCAGCCCTCTTCTACTGGCAGGGGGTTGGTGCTGGACCTGTATGTCCAACCCCCCTCTACTGGCAGGGGGTTGGTGCTGGACCTGTAGCTCCAGCCCGCCTCTACTGGCAGGGGGTTGGTGCTGGACCTGTAGCTCCAGTCTCCCTCTACTGGCAGGGGGTTGGTGTTGGACCTGTAGCTCCAGCCCCCCTCTACTGGCAGGGGGTTGGTGCTGGACCTGTAGCTCCAGTCTCCCTCTACTGGCAGGGGGTTGGTGTTGGACCTGTAGCTCCAGCCTCCCTCTACTGGCAGGGGGTTGGTGCTGGACCTGTAGCTCCAGCCCCCCTCTACTGCCAGGGGGGTTGGTGCTGGACCTGTAGCTCCAGCCCGCCTCTACTGGCAGGGGGTTGGTGCTGGACCTGTAGCTCCAGTCTCCCTCTACTGGCAGGGGGTTGGTGTTGGACCTGTAGCTCCAGCCCCCCTCTACTGGCAGCGGGTTGGTGCTGGACCTGTAGCTCCAGCCCTCTTCTATTGGCAGGGGGTTGGTGCTGGACCTGTAGCTCCAACCCCCCCCTCTACTGGCAGGGGGGGTTGGTGCTAGACCTGTAGCTTCAGCTTCCCTCTACTGGCAGGGGTTTGGTGCTGTAGCTTCAGCCCCCTCTACTGGCAGGGGGTTGGTGCTGGACCTGTAGCTCCAACGCCCCCCCCCCCTACTAGCAAGAGGTTGGTGCTGGACCTTTAGCTCCAGCCCTCTTTTACTGGCAAAGAGTTGGTGCTGGACCTGTAGCTCCAGCCCTCTTTTACTGGGAAAGAGTTAGTGCTGGACCTGTAGCTACTCCCCACTCCTCTCTACTGGCAGCGGGTTGGTGCTGGACCTGTAGCTCCAACCCCCCTCAACTGGCAAAGAGTTGGTGCTGGACCTGTAGCTCCATCCCTCCTCTAATGCCAAGGGGTTGGTGCTGGACGTGTAGGTCCAGGCCCCCCTCTACTGGCAGGGGGTTGGTGATGGACTTGTAGCTACAGCCCCCCCTCTACTGGCAGGGGTTGGTGCTGGACCAGTAGCTCCAGCCCTTCTATACTGGCAGGGGGTTGGTGCTGGACCAGTAACTCCAGCCCCCTTCTACTGGCAAGGGGTTGGTGCTGGACCTGTAGCTCCAGCCCACCCTCTACTGACAGAGGGTTAGTGCTGGACCTGTAGCTCCAGCCCTCTTCTACTGGCAGGGGGTTGGTGCTGGACCAGTATGTCCAACCCCCCTCTACTGGCAGGGGGTTGGTGCTGGACCTGTAGCTCCAGCCCGCCTCTACTGGCAGGGGGTTGGTGCTGGACCTGTAGCTCCAGTCTCCCTCTACTGGCAGGGGGTTGGTGTTGGACCTGTAGCTCCAGCCCCCCTCTACTGGCAGGGGGTTGGTGCTGGACCTGTAGCTCCAGTCTCCCTCTACTGGCAGGGGGTTGGTGTTGGACAATTAGCTCCAGCCTCCCTCTACTGGCAGGGGGTTGGTGCTGGACCTGTAGCTAAAGCCCACCTCTACTGCCAGGGGGGTTGGTGCTGGACCTGTAGCTCCAGCCCGCCTCTACTGGCAGGGGGTTGGTGCTGGACCTGTAGCTCCAGTCTCCCTCTACTGACAGGGGGTTGGTGTTGGACCTGTAGCTCCAGCCCCCCTCTACTGGCAGCGGGTTGGTGCTGGACCTGTAGCTCCAGCCCTCTTCTATTGGCAGGGGGTTGGTGCTGGACCTGTAGCTCCAACCCCCCCTCTACTGGCAGGGGGGGTTGGTGCTGGACCTGTAGCTTCAGCTTCCCTCTACTGGCAAGGAGTTGGTGCTGGACCTATAGCTCCATCCCTCCTCTAATGCCAAGGGGTTTGTGATGGACCTGTAGCTCCATCCACCCTCTACTGGCAGGGGGTTGGTGTTGGACCTGTAGCTCCGTCTCCCTCATCTGGCAGGGGGTTAGTGCTGGACCTGTAGCTCCAGCCGCCCTCTACTAGCAGGAGTTGGTGCTGTACCTGTAGCTTCAGCCCCCCTCTACTGGCAGCAGGTTGGTGCTGGACCTGTAGTTCCAGCCTCCCTCTACTGCCAGGACGTTGGTGCTGGACCTGTAGCTCCAGCCCACCTCTACTGGCAGGGGGTTGGTGCTGAACCTGTAGCTCCAGCCCCTCTCTACTGGCCGGGGGCGGGGGGGAGGGGGTTGGTGCTGGACCTGTAGCTCCAGCTCTCCTTCTACTGGCAGGGGGTTGGTGCTGGACCTGTAGCTCCAGCCCCCTCTACTGGCAGGGGGTTGGTGCTGGACTTGTAGCTTCAGCCTCCCCTCTACTGGCTGGGGGTTGGTGCTGAACCTGTAGCTCCAGCCCCCCCCTCTACTGGCAGGGGATTGGTCCTGGACCTGTAGCTCCAGCCCCCCCTCTACTGGCAGGGAGTTGGTGCTGGACCTGTAGCTCCAACCCCCCCCCTCTCCTGGCAGGGGGTTGGTGCTGGACCTTTAGCTCCAGCCCCCCCCTCTACTGGCAGGGGATTGGTCCTGGACCTGTAGCTCCAGCCCCCTCTACTGGCATGGGGGTTGGTGCTGGACCTGTAGCTCCAGCCCCCCCCCCCTCTACTGGCAGGGGGATGTGCTGGACCTGTAGCTCCAGCCCCCTTCTACTGGCAGGAAGTTGGTGCTGGTCCTGTAGCTCCAGCCCCCCCCCCCTGTAATGACAGGGGGTTGGTTCTGGACCTGAAGCTCCAGCCCACCTCTACTGGCAGGGGGCTGGTGCTGGACCTAAAGCTCCAGCCCCCCCCCCCTCTACTGGCAGGGGGGGATGGTGCTGGATCTGTAGCCCCAGCCCCTTTCTACTGGCAGAGGTTTGGTGCTGGACCTGTAGCTCCAACCTCCCCTCTACTGGCAAGGGGTTAGTGCTGGACCTGTGCCTTCAATTAACCCCCCTCTACTGGCAGGGGGTTGGTTCTGGACCTGTAGCTCTAGCCCCCCCTCTACTGGCAGGGGGTTGGTGCTGGACCTGTAGCTCCAGCCTCACTCTACTGGCAGGGGGAGGGTTGGTGCTGGACCTATTACCTTGAGGTTACCTTGAGGTGCTTCCGGGGCTTAGCGTCCCCGCGACCCGGTCGTCGACCAGGCCTCCTGGTTGCCGGACTGATCAACCAGGCTGTTGGACGCGGCTGCTCGCAGCCTGACGTACGAGTCACAGCCTGGTTGATCAGGTATCCTTTGGAGGTGCTTATCCAGTTCTCTCTTGAACACTGTGAGGGGTCGGCCAGTTATGCCCCTTATGTGTAGTGGAAGTGTGTTGAACAGTCTCGGACCTCTGATGTTGATAGAGTTCTCTCTCAGAGTACTAGTTGCACCTCTGTTTTTCAACGGGGGTATTCTGCACATCCTGCCATGTCTTCTGGTCTCATGTGATGTTATTTCTGTGTGCAGGTTTGGGACCAGCCCCTCTAATATTTTCCACGTGTAAATTATTATGTACCTCTCCCGCCTGCGCTCAAGGGAGTACAGTTTTAGGCTCTTTAGTAGGTCCCAATAGTTTAGATGTTTTACTGAGTGGATTCTAGCAGTAAAGGATCTCTGCACGCTCTCCAGTTCAGTAATTTCTCCAGCTTTGAAAGGTGCTGTCATTGTGCAGTAGTACTCCACTCTAGAGAGCACAAGCGTTTTGAAAAGTATCATCATCGGTATAGCATCTCTAGTGTGAAAAGTTCTTGTTATCCAACCTGTCATTTTTCTTGCAGTTGTGACGGCTACTTTATTGTGTTCTTTATAGGTAAGGTCTTCCGACATGAGTACACCCAGATCCTTTACATTGCCTTTTCGTTCTATGTTATGATTTGCCTGAGTTTTGTACGTGGTTTCCGTTTTTATATTTTCATTTTTTCCATAGCGCATGAGCTGGAACTTATCTTCGTTAAACACCATATTATTTTCTGTAGCCCATAGAAAGACCTGATCTACATCTGACTGGAGGTTCGCCGTGTCCTCTATGTTGCCTACTCTCATGAAGATCCTAGTGTCATCTGCAAAGGATGATACAGTGCTATAGGTTGTGTTCTTGTCTATGTCCGAAATGAGGATGAGAAAAAGTACTGGAGCAAGCACAGTACCCTGGGGGACTGAGCTCTTCACGGTTGATGGGCTGGATTTTATTTTGTTGACTATTACACATTGGGTTCTGTTGGTCAGGAAATTGTAGATCCATCTGCCTATTTTTCCGGTAATTCCTTTTGAACGCATTTTATGTGCAATAACACCATGGTCACATTTATCAAAAGCTTTTGCGAAATCTGTGTAAATTACATCTGCGTTATGTTTGTCTTCCATAGCATCTAATGCCATATCATAGTGGTCCGGCAACTGCGACAGGCAAGAGCGCCCTGTTCTGAAACCATGTTGTCCGGGGTTATGGAGTTGCTGTGATTCCATGTATTTTGTGATTTTGTGATAGCTACAGCCCCCCTCTACTGGCAGGGGGTTGGTCCTGGACCTGTAGCTTCAGCGCCCCCTCTCCTGACAGGGGATTGGTGTTGGACCTGTAGCCCCAGCCCCCCCCCCCTCTTCTGGCAGGGGGGATGGTGCTGGACCTGTAGTTCCAGCCCCCCTCAAGTGCCAGGAATTTGGTGCTAGACCTGTAGTTCCAGCCCCCACCCCCCCCTCTAACGGCAGGGGGTTGGTTCTGGACCTGTAGCTCCAGCCCCCCTTTACTGGCTGGGGGGTTGGTGCTGGACCTGTAGTTCCAGTCCCCTCTCCTGGAATTCGGGATTGGTGCTGGACCTGTAACTCAAGTCCCTTTCTACTGGCAGGGGGGTTGGTGCTGGACCTATAGCTCCAGCCCCCCCCCCCCCCTCTACTGGCAGGGGATGGTGCTGGATCTGTAGCCCCAGCCCCTTTCTACTGGCAGAGGTTTGGTGCTGGACCTGTAGCTCCAACCTCCCCTCTACTGGCAAGGGGTTGGTGCTGGACCTGTGCCTTCAACCCCCCTCTACTGGCAGGGGGTTGGTTCTGGACCTGTAGCTCCAGCCCACCTCTACTGGCAGGGGGCTGGTGCTGGACCTAAAGCTCCAGCCCCTCTCTACTGGCAGGGGGTTGGTTCTGAATCTGTAGCTTTAGCCCACCTCTACTGCATGTCAAGGATTTGGGAATAATGATGTCCGACGATGTAACGTTTAGGGAGCATAACCAAGCAAATATCGCATCAGCCAGAAAAATGATCGGATGGATTACGAGAACTTTCAAATCCAGGGATCCCATCACAATGGTTGTACTCTTCAAGTCACTTGTGTTGTTCCGTCTCGAGTACTGTTCAGTACTCAGTCCCCCCCCCTTTAGAGCAGGAGAGATTGCTGAAATAGAGGGAATACTGAGAACATATACGGCACGCATAGACGAGATAAAACACCTAAATTATTGGGATCGTCTCAAAGCTCTCCTAATGTACTCTCTTGAAAGGAAACGAGAGAGATACCAAATAATGTACACATTGAAAATACTGAAGGGTCAGGTCCAAAATGTACACAGTAAAATAACAACGTACTGGAGTGAACGATACGGAAGAAAATGCAAGATTGAACCAGTGAAGAGCAGGGGTGCCATAGGCACAATCAGAGAGCACTGTATAAACATCAGAGGTCAGCGCTTGTTCAACGTCCTCCCAGCGACTATAATAAATATTGCCGGAACAACTGTGGACATCATCAAGAGAAAACTGGACGGTTTTCTAAGAGAAGTTCCGGATCAGCCGGGCTGTGGTGGGTATGTGGCCCTGCGGGCCGCTCCAAGCAACAGCCTGGTGGACCAGACTCTCACAAGTCGAGCCTGGCCTCGGGCCGGGCTTGGGGAGTAGAAAAACTCCCAGAACCCCATCAACCAGGTACTGGCAGGGGTTGGTGCTGGACCTGTAGCTCCAGCCTCACTCTACTGGCAGGGGGGTTGGTGCTGGACCTGTAGCTCCAGCCTCACTCTACTGGCAGGGGGGTTGGTGCTGGACCTGTAGCTCCAACCCCCCCTCTACTGGCAGGGGGGGTTGGTGCTGGACCTGTAGCTTCAGCCCCCCTCTACTGGCAAGGAGTTGGTGCTGGACCTATAGCTCCATCCCTCCTCTAATGCCAAGGTGTTTGTGATGGACCTGTAGCTCCATCCACCCTCTACTGGCAGGGGGTTGATGTTGGACCTGTAGCTCCGTCTCCCTCAACTGGCAGGGGCTTGGTGCTGGACCTGTAGCTCCAGCCGCCCTCTACTAGCAGGAGTTGGTGCTGTACCTGTAGCTTCAGCCCCCCTCTACTGGCAGCAGGTTGGTGCTGGACCTGTAGTTCCAGCCTCCCTCTACTGCCAGGACGTTGGTGCTGGAACTGTAGCTCCAGCCCACCTCTACTGGCAGGGGGTTGGTGCTGGACCTGTAGCTCCAGCCCCCCTCTACTGGCAAGGAGTTGGTGCTGGACCTATAGCTCCATCCCTCCTCTAATGCCAAGGGGTTTGTGATGGACCTGTAGCTCCATCCACCCTCTACTGGCAGGGGGTTGGTGTTGGACCTGTAGCTCCGTCTCCCTCATTTGGCAGGGTGTTGGTGCTGGACCTGTAGCTCCAGCCGCCCTCTACTAGCAGGAGTTGGTGCTGTACCTGTAGCTTCAGCCCCCCCTCTACTGGCAGCAGGTTGGTGCTGGACCTGTAGTTCCAGCCTCCCTCTACTGCCAGGACGTTGGTGCTGGACCTGTAGCTCCAGCCCACCTCTACTGGCAGGGGGTTGGTGCTGGACCTGTAGCTCCAGCCCCCCTCTACTGGCAGGGGGTTGGTGTTGGACCTGTAGCTCCAGCCCTTCTATACTGGCAGGGGGTTGGTGCTGGACCTGTAGCTCCAGCCCATCTCTACTGGCAGGGGGGTTGGTGCTGGACCTGTAGCTCCAGCACCCCTCTACTGGCAGGGGGTTGGTGCTGAACCTGTAGCTCCAGCCCCTCTCTACTGGCCGGGAAGGGGGGGGTTGGTGCTGGACCTGTAGCTCCAGCTCTCCTTCTACTGGCAGGGGGTTGGTGCTGGACCTGTAGCTCCAGCCCCCTCTACTGGCAGGGGGTTGGTGCTGGACTTGTAGCTTCAGCCTCCCCTCTACTGGCTGGGGGTTGGTGCTGAACCTGTAGCTCCAGCCCCCCCTCTACTGGCAGGGGATTGGTCCTGGACCTGTAGCTCCAGCCCCCCCTCTACTGGCAGGGGGTTGGTGCTGAACCTGTAGCTCCAACCCCCCCTCTCCTGGCAGGGGGTTGGTGCTGGACCTTTAGCTCCAGCCCCCCCTCTACTGACATGGGGGTTGGTGCTGGACCTGTAGCTCCAGCCCCCCCCCCTCCTCTACTGGCAGGGGGATGTGCTGGACCTGTAGCTCCAGCCCCCTTCTACTGGCAGGAAGTTGGTGCTGGACCTGTAGCTCCAGCCCCCCCCCCCCCTGTAATGACAGGGGGTTGGTTCTGGACCTGAAGCTCCAGCCCATCTATACTGGCAGGGGGCTGGTGCTGGACCTAAAGCTCCAGCCCCCCCCCCCCCTCTACTGGCAGGGGGGGATGGTGCTGGATCTGTAGCCCCAGCCCCTTTCTACTGGCAGAGGTTTGGTGCTGGACCTGTAGCTCCAACCTCCCCTCTACTGGCAAGGGGTTGGTGCTGGACCTGTGCCTTCAACCCCCCTCTACTGGCAGGGGGTTGGTTCTGGACCTGTAGCTCCAGCCTCACTCTACTGGCAGGGGGAGGGTTGGTGCTGGACCTGTTACCTTGAGGTTACCTTGAGGTGCTTCCGGGGCTTAGCGTCCCCGCGGCCCGGTCGTCGACCAGGCCTCCTGGTTGCCGGACTGATCAACCAGGCTGTTGGATGCGGCTGCTCGCAGCCTGACGTACGAGTCACAGCCTGGATGATCAGGTATCCTTTGGAGGTGCTTATCCAGTTCTCTCTTGAACACTGTGAGGGGTCGGCCTGTTATGCCCCTTATGTGTAGTGGAAGCGTGTTGAACAGTCTCGGACCTCTGATGTTGATAGAGTTCTCTCTCAGAGTACTAGTTGCACCTCTGTTTTTCAACGGGGGTATTCTGCACATCCTGCCATGTCTTCTGGGCTCATGTGATGTTATTTCTGTGTGCAGGTTTGGGACCAGCCCCTCTAATATTTTCCACGTGTAAATTATTATGTACCTCTCCCGCCTGCGCTCAAAGGAGTACAGTTTTAGGCTCTTTAGTCGGTCCCAATAGTTTAGATGTTTTACTGAGTGGATTCTAGCAGTAAAGGATCTCTGCAAGCTCTCCAGTTCAGTAATTTCTCCAGCTTTGAAAGGTGCTGTCATTGTGCAGCAGTACTCCACTCTAGAGAGCACAAGCGTTTTGAAAAGTATCATCATCGGTATAGCATCTCTAGTGTGAAAAGTTCTTGTTATCCAACCTGTCATTTTTCTTGCAGTTGTGACGGCTACTTTATTGTGTTCTTTATAGGTAAGGTCTTCCGACATGAGTACACCCAGATCCTTTACATTGCCTTTTCGTTCTATGTTATGATTTGCCTGAGTTTTGTACGTGGTTTCCGTTTTTATATTTTCATTTTTTCCATAGCGCATGAGCTGGAACTTATCTTCGTTAAACACCATATTATTTTCTGTAGCCCATAGAAAGACCTGATCTACATCTGACTGGAGGTTCGCCGTGTCCTCTATGTTGCCTACTCTCATGAAGATCCTAGTGTCATCTGCAAAGGATGATACAGTGCTATAGGTTGTGTTCTTGTCTATGTCCGAAATGAGGATGAGAAAAAGTACTGGAGCAAGCACAGTACCCTGGGGGACTGAGCTCTTCACAGATGATGGGCTGGATTTTATTTTGTTGACTATTACACATTGGGTTCTGTTGGTCAGGAAATTGTAGATCCATCTGCCTATTTTTCCGGTAATTCCTTTTGAACGCATTTTATGTGCAATAACACCATGGTCACATTTATCAAAAGCTTTTGCGAAATCTGTGTAAATTACATCTGCGTTATGTTTGTCTTCCATAGCATCTAATGCCATATCATAGTGGTCCGGCAACTGCGACAGGCAAGAGCGCCCTGTTCTGAAACCATGTTGTCCGGGGTTATGGAGTTGCTGTGATTCCATGTATTTTGTGATTTTGTGATAGCTACAGCCCCCCCTCTACTGGCAGGGGGTTGGTCCTGGACCTGTAGCTTCAGCGCCCCCTCTCCTGACAGGGGGTTGGTGTTGGACCTGTAGCCCCAGCCCCCCCCCCCCCTCTTCTGGCAGGGGGGATGGTGCTGGACCTGTAGTTCCAGCCCCCCTCAAGTGCCAGGAATTTGGTGCTAGACCTGTAGTTCCAGCCCCCACCCCCCTCTAACGGCAGGGGGTTGGTTCTGGACCTGTAGCTCCAGCCCCCCTTTACTGGCTGGGGGGTTGGTGCTGGACCTGTAGTTCCAGTCCCCTCTCCTGGAATTCGGGATTGGTGCTGGACCTGTAACTCAAGTCCCTTTCTACTGGCAGGGGGGTTGGTGCTGGACCTATAGCTCCAGCCCCCCCCCCCCTCTACTGGCAGGGGATGGTGCTGGATCTGTAGCCCCAGCCCCTTTCTACTGGCAGAGGTTTGGTGCTGGACCTGTAGCTCCAACCTCCCCTCTACTGGCAAGGGGTTGGTGCTGGACCTGTGCCTTCAACCCCCCTCTACTGGCAGGGGGTTGGTGCTGGACCTGTAGCTCCAGCCCACCTCTACTGGCAGGGGGCTGGTGCTGGACCTAAAGCTCCAGCCCCTCTCTACTGGCAGGGGGTTGGTTCTGAATCTGTAGCTTTAGCCCACCTCTACTGCATGTCAAGGATTTGGGAATAATGATGTCCGACGATGTAACGTTTAGGGAGCATAACCAAGCAAATATCGCATCAGCCAGAAAAATGATTGGATGGATTACGAGAACTTTCAAATCCAGGGATCCCAACACAATGGTTGTACTCTTCAAGTCACTTGTGTTGTTCCGTCTCGAGTACTGTTCAGTACTCAGTCCCCCCCTTTAGAGCAGGAGAGATTGCTGAAATAGAGGGAATACTGAGAACATATACGGCACGCATAGACGAGATAAAACACCT
Organism: Procambarus clarkii; assembly: GCF_040958095.1. Lineage (NCBI taxonomy): Eukaryota > Metazoa > Arthropoda > Malacostraca > Decapoda > Cambaridae > Procambarus > Procambarus clarkii. Next base: position 51,397,557 of record NC_091164.1, on the reverse strand, counting down.
AAATTATTGGGATCGTCTCAAAGCTCTCCAAATGTACTCTCTTGAAAGGAGACGAGAGAGATACCACATAATATACACATTGAAAATACTGAAGGGTCAGGTCCAAAATGTACACAGTAAAATAACAACGTACTGGAGTGAACGATATGGAAGAAAATGCAAGATTGAACCAGTGAAGAGCAGGGGTGCCATAGGCACAATCAGAGAGCACTGTATAAACATCAGAGGTCAGCGCTTGTTCAACGTCCTCCCAGCGACTATAATAAATATTGCCGGAACAACTGTGGACATCATCAAGAGAAAACTGGACGGTTTTCTAAGAGAAGTTCCGGATCAGCCGGGCTGTGGTGGGTATGTGGCCCTGCGGGCCGCTCCAAGCAACAGCCTGGTGGACCAGACTCTCACAAGTCGAGCCTGGCCTCGGGCCGGGCTTGGGGAGTAGAAGAACTCCCAGAACCCCATCAACCAGGTACTGGCAGGGGTTGGTGCTGGACCTGTAGCTCCAGCCTCACTCTACTGGCAGGGGGGTTGGTGCTGGACCTGTAGCTCCAGCCCCCTCTCTACTGGCAGGGGGTTGGTGCTGGACCTGTAGCTCCAGCCCCCTTCTATTGGCAGGTGGTTGGTGTTGGACGTGTAGCTCCAGCCCCCCCCCCCCATCTACTGGCAGGGGCCTGGTCCTGGACCTGTACCTCAAGCCGCCCCCCTCTACTGGCAAGGGGTGGATTTTGGACCTGTAGCTCCAGCCCCACTCCTATACTGGCAGGGGGTTGGTGTGGGAAATGTAGCTCCAGCCTCACTCTACTGGTAAGGGGTTGGTGCTGGACCTGTAGCTCCAGCCCCCCTCTATTGGCAGGGGGTTGGTGTTGGACCTGTCGCTCCAGCTCCCCTTCTACTGGCAGGGGGGTTGGTGCTGGAGCTGTAGCTCCAGACCCCCCTCTACTGGCAGGGGGTTGATTCTGAACCTGTAGCTCCAGCCCACCTCTACTGGCATGGGGTTCGTGCTGAACCTGTAGCTCCACACCCCCCCCCCCCTCTACTGGCAGGGGGTTGGTGCTGGTCCTTTAGCTACAGCCCCTCTCTACTGGCAGGGGGTTGGTGCTGGAAATGTAGCTCCAGCTTCCCCCCCCCCCCAGCTACTGGCAGAGGGGTTGGTGCTGGACCTGTAGCTTCAGCCCCCTCTACTGGCAGGAGGTTGGTGCTGGACCTGTAGCTTCAGCCCCCACCTGCTGGCAGGGGGGTTGGTGCTGGACCTGTAACTTCAGCCCCCACCTACTGGCAGGAGGGTTGGTGCTGGACCTGTATCTCCAGCCCCTCCCCCTCTACTGGCAGGGGGTTGGTGTTGGACCTGTAATTCCAGCCCCCTGTACTGGCAGGGGTTTGGTGCTGGCATTGTCTGGGAGTTTGTTGGCAGTTCTAAGGCTTCAGTCTCTTCGAACCCAGCAGTGGTCTGTTTTGGTTCACTGTTTTCCTGAATGCTTTCCCGGTTGGTTAGTGTAGTGTCACCCACTCTTTGCGCCTCTGTGAGGGGAGCCAGGATCCCGGGTTCAATAGAGGATCACAGGTTCAATCACCATGCAGGACAGAAATGGTTCACATGCTTCCTTTCACCTGTTGGGTCTGTTCACCTACCAGAAAATATTTATCCCAGGGGTAGGAAACTATTGTAAATTGTAAGTTAAGGAAAGTCAGTAGTTGACCTTGGGGAACCTCGATAAACCTAAGAACAGGCTTCCTCTCCTCAAAACGCAACTCAATATCTTGTGATATGACCTAAGAGAGAAAATAAAAAACTTACTGTTAACTGCTTCTGGGGGATCTGTCCAGTGATTTCTTGAACTTTATTCATGATGCTGGAGGCTGAGTCTCCCAGGTGTACGGGGTCAGCTGTGGCACCTGTCTCTGTGGTCGTCATCTCCAGGGCCTCCCTGATGGTCTCCTGCACCTGTCATTACCAACACAAACATTAATGGTGGAGGCTGAGTCTCCCAGGTGTACGGGGTCAGCTGTGGCACCTGTCTCTGTGGTCATCATCTCCAGGGCCTCCCTGATGGTCTCCTGCACCTGTCATTACCAACACAAACATTAATGGTGGAGGCTGAGTCTCCCAGGTGTACGGGGTCAGCTGTGGCACCTGTCTCTGTGGCCATCATCTCCAGGGCCTCCCTGATGGTCTCCTGCACCTGTCATTACCAACACAAACATTAATGTGGAACCTGGACTATAATGAAGCATCAGGCTCTGAGTAAAGTAACTGGACTATAATGAAGCATCAGGCTCTGAATAAAGTAACTGGACTATAATGAAGCATCAGGCACTCAGTAAAGTAACTGGACTATAATGAAGCATCAGGCTCTGAGTAAAGTAACTGGACTATAATGAAGCATCAGGCTCTGAGTAAAGTAACTAGACTATAATGAAGCATCAGGCTCTGAGTAAAGTAACTGGACTATAATGAAGCATCAGGCTCTGAGTAAAGTAACTGGACTATAATGAAGCATCAGGCTCTGAGTAAAGTAACTGGACTATAATGAAGCATCAGGCACTCAGTAAAGTAACAGGACTATAATGAAGCATCAGGCTCTGAGTAAAGTAACTGGACTATAATGAAGCATCAGGCTCTGAGTAAAGTAACTGGACTATAATGAAGCATTAGGCTCTTAGTAGAGTAACTGGACTATAATGAGCATCAGGCTCTGAGCAAAATAATTTCACAATATAAGTAATGGTGTTTCTCTACACTGACCACAGTGTAGAGAAACACCAAGATGACAGTTGACTTTATTAATACAAATGTTTCCTATATATAAAGTCAACTCTTATCTTGATGTGTCTCCATGTCAAAAGTATTTATATAGAGGCAATACTACACTCAGTTGTGTGAGAACAATGTGACCTTCGGTAGTGTACCTTCACTGAGGTGTGGACAGTCTTGACATCTGGGAAGAGTTCCTGGCACTTCCAGAGCCAATCTTCTATCTTCATGCTGCACCCATCAGCTGTGTCTATGGTTGTGCCAACCTCCTGTGGGGTGTTGACTGTGTCGAGGATCCCCAACATGGCCTGCAGCTGAGCCTTCCCTTCCTCTCCTTGTGTTGTTATATCCACCACACTGGTATCCTCCAGTTCCAAGAGCTTCATTGCTGACTTATTCTGCTCTACCAGAGCATAGAGTCTGTCCTGGAGCTGGAGGTGGTGAGTCTTCCAGTCCCCCAGCTGCCCCCGGTACTCCCCCAGCTGGGACAGTACCTCTTCACAGCTAATAATGAGGCGGCTGATGCTGCTCATCTGCTCCTGCACCATGGAACGTAATGTCTTACTGATGCCTTTGGCAGGACCTTCATAAGGTTTTGCTGGCACTACTTCCTCAGTTGTTAGCTGGGTATTTTTTAGTTTCCTAACAAAAGCCTCCACAGCATAGTTAATTGGGAACTGAGTAGAGGCTGTGGCAGCGTGCTCGGCACGGCAGCTGGGGCAGGTCAGCTGACTATTCTTGATAGCATTGTCAATACACTGGGAGCAGAATGTGTGGCCACATGGCAGTGTACGAGGTCGTAGCCGATTTTCGGCATAATCGTTAAAACACACTGAACATTCCTCTGGCTTGTAATCCTGTGGAAAAGAATATTTAGTTTGCTAAATGTATTTACAACTAAAACTAATATTACAGTACTTTATTTACTAATACAAATTACATAATATATTTATACATTCTTTGCATTAGCTATTCTAGAGCAGAGTTAATATTACTGACAGATTAACACATTCACAGCAAGGGCCAATATTTTTTATAAACATATCCCGGAGTATGGGATAATATATTTTGGTAATATATTGCAACAGCAGGGCTGTTTGTAAGCCGTACCTGAGAGTACAGACTAACAAAACCCGTCCTTACTTTATTATGAATAATGGCAGGAAATGTATGTATCGTATGTGATAATGGGGGAAGGATCAAGTATTCTTAGTCTAAGTTGGACAATAAGTACACTGAGGGTTACATCTTAACACATGGGTTTTATTGAATAACTCTGGATTATTTTACACTTACTATGGGAACACAAAATTACGTTACAGGACTGTTGAGATTGAGTGATACTCTTCACCAAACATAACCATGATGGATAAATTGACTATTGGTCTCACACAAATCTGGGCTTAGTTGATTTGGTGGTGATAAGACCACCAAATCTTATCTATTTGATTTATAAAGTACAGTATATATATATATATATATATATATATATATATATATATATATATATATATATATATATATATATGTCATACCTAGTAGCCAGAATGCACTTCTCAGCCTACTATGCAAGGCCCGATTTGCCTAATAAGCCAAGTTTTCCTGAATTAATATATTTTCTCTAATTTTTTTCTTATGAAATGATAAAGCTACCCATTTCATTATGTATGAGGTCAATTTTTTTTTATTGGAGTTAAAATTAACGTAGATATATGACCGAACCTAACCAACCCTACCTAACCTAACCTATCTTTTTAGGTTAGGTAGCCGAAAAAGTTAGGTTAGGTTAGGTAGGTTAGGTAGTCGAAAAACAATTAATTCATGAAAACTTGGCTTATTAGGCAAATCGGGCCTTGCATAGTAGGCTGAGAAGTGCGTTCTGGCTACTAGGTACGACATATATATATATATATATATATATACATATATATATATATAAACACACAATGGGGCCTCGACTTCCGATGCTAATCCGTTCCCAGAGATGGATCGTAAGTCGAAGCGATTTTTCCCATAAGAAATAAAGGGAATTGAATTAATCCGTTCCCCACCTTCCAAAATATTAACATACAAATACATTTTATACTGAATACAATGTTTTTTTCTAACTACAATACAGTACCAAAGTGTCTCTTACCTTTATGAAGGGCTCTTGATGGCGTATGGAAGATGGTGATGAGGGGGGAGGAAGAGTGTTGTTCCTGTTTGGAAGGGGAGTCCCCTTCCATTATCACATCAGGCAGTGATGTTTTCTCTAGGGTACTCTCTTTCCTACGTTTTGCCTGAATACCACTAGAACCTGGTTATGATTCAGTGCTTGTTTGTCTCACTACAAATTTGTCAAGAGGCATTTGTTGTTCCCTTAATTTTAACATTTGTCTGTAATGATGCATCAGTGTCATTGAATAGGTTAAGGCAACGGCCTACTGCAGCTTGATTTGGGCGAGTCGTTTCAGCAAAGGTTTGCAATTCTTCCCATGCTGCACACATTTTCTTAATTGTTGAGGAAGAGACATTCTGTACTCTTGTATCTGCTATATGCTCATCCTTACATGGGTTTTCATATGTTGAGCCTTACCACTGACTTTCCTGGGACTCATGGCAAGGTATATAATAATTACTTTAATGTTCAAAATGCAAAAAATCACCACAAAAGTGGAATTTCTTATAGGCGCGATCACCACTAAGCGGGCAGCTGTAGTAAACTGAGGCAGGTCGGCCACGTGACTGGGAACCACTCGCTCGGTCGACCTGAACGTGTACCAACAAATATCGTAAGTCGACGACACCATCGGATGTCGAGTTGCATTTTTCGATGAAATTTACATCGTAACTCGAAATTATCGCAAGTAGGGGCAATCGTATGTTGAGGTGCCACTGTATATTATATATATATATATATATATATATATATATATATATATATATATATATATATATATATATATATACATATATATAAATATATATATAGATAGCGGGCAGAGTGTATCGTGATCTGGCCTGTACTCCTCTTGACATACCAGAAAACATTCTAAGGAAAAAACTCCAAGGTTGTACTAAAGAGGCACCCTTCTTGAGCCTGGATGGGCACATGTATAAGCAAGTAGATGGGGTCGCTATGGGTTCTCCCCTAGGTGTTCTGTTTGCAAACTTCTACATGGGTACCATCGAACAAAAGGTCTTAGTCGACATGAACTTGAAACCGGCCATATACTGCAGGTATGTTGACGACATTTTTACTCAGGTACCTGAGGTTAGACATCTGCAGGAGCTGAAGGAGGCATTTGAGCGAAATTCTGTGTTGCGTTTCACCTACGAGATGGAGAAGGATGGGAAGCTGCCCTTTCTAGATGTAACATTCATGGAAAGGAGCGGAGGTTTCCACACTGCAGTCTACACTAGAGAAACAAACATAGGAATGTGCCTCAATGCCAATAGTGACTGCCCAGACAGGTACAAAAGGAATGTTGTTAACGCTTATGTCGACCGTGCTCTCAGCCACAGCTCAGGATGGAAGCAGGTCGATGAAGAACTTTGTAGGGTAAGGCAGGTCCTAGTCAACAACGGCTTCTCCAATGGTTTCGTTGAAGACATCATAAGAAGGAAGGTGAAACGCCATGCAACCTCTGAAGAGACAACTAACACAACACCTGTACCCCCTATTAGACTATTTTACAGGAACTTCTTTTCCACAGCTCATAAAACGCAGGAAAGGGTCCTGAAAGATATTGTTAATAGAAACGTTATCCCTACAGACAAAAATCAGAAGATACAATTAACGATTTACTATAAAACCAAGAAAACTGCCATCCTACTCATGAGAAACTCTCCAGACACAAAGCAGAACGGTTTGAAAGAGACCAATGTCGTCTATGCCTTCAAATGCCCACTTGGGGACTGTAAGCCTCAAAGAACTCAGTATATAGGCAAGACAACAACATCTCTTTCCAGGCGATTAACGATACATAAGCAACATGGCTCCATTAAGGAACATATAATCTCTTCCCACAACCATACCATCACCAGAAAAGTCTTAACAAAAAACACGGAAATCATCGATAGATACACCGATAGCAGGCGGCTTGATATCTGCGAGGCACTACACATTAAGAAGTCAACACCAGCAATCAACAGCCAATTAATGCACAACTATATTCTACCCACTTCAAGACTCCACACCAATATATAGAAGCATCAAGAAATATGGGCCAATAGGCCCTTTGCATTTACTTCCATTCTTCCCCTTTAACTTTACCCAATATTTCGTGTTCTATCTTGTGTTGAAAGTTTGTTTTCACCTCATCCAAAACTGTTGTAACATATCACCTCACCCAAATGCAGGTATATAAAATGAAAAGCCATTTGAATTATAGCATAGTAAGAAATCTGTTTAGTGTTTGCAGGTTATAGTTGTGTGTGTGTAAACTAAAGTCTTTGAAAATGTAATACGTTATTACGAAACGCGTTCAAGTGTGGCGTCAGACTAGAAATAAAAATGAATTTTGGAGAACTGATTTTTCAATTACCATCGACAGTGAAAAGAAACATAAGAAATATTGAGAAAATTCGTGTTAGAATTATTAATCTTACTTTTTCGGTCATATTTAATAATATATGTCTACAGGAAAGAATGCTACCAAAATATACTAATATATATATATATATATATATATATATATATATATATATATATATATATATATATATATATATTTATATATATATATATATATATATATATATATATATATATATATGTCGTACCTAGTAGCCAGAACTCACTTATCAGCCTACTATTCAAGGCCCGATTTGCCTAATAAGCCAAGTTTTCCTGAATTAATTTATTTACTATAATTTTTTTCTTATGAAATGATAAAGCTACCCTTTTCACTATGTATGAGGTCAATTTTTTTTTATTGGAGTTAAAATTAACGTAGATATATGACCGAACCTAACCAACCCTACCTAACCTAACCTAACCTATATATATAGGTAAGGTTAGGTTAGGTAGCCAAAAAAAGCTAGGTTAGGTTAGGTTAGGTAGGTTAGGTAGACGAAAAAACATTAATTCATGAAAACTTGGCTTATTAGGCAAATCGGGCCTTGCATAGTAGGCTGAGAAGTGAGTTCTGGCTACTAGGTACGACATATATATATATATATATATATATTAGTATATTTTGGTAGCATTCTTTCCTGTAGACATATATTATTAAATATGACCGAAAAAGTAAGATTAATAATTCTAACACGAATTTTCTCAATATTTCTTATATTTCTTTTCACTGTTGATGGTAATTGAAAAATCAATTCTCCAAAATTCATTTTTATTTCTAGTCTGACGCGACACTTGAACGCGTTTCGTAATAACTTATTACATTTTCAAAGACTTTAGTTTACACACACACAACTATAACTTGCAAACACTAAACAGAGTTTAACCCTTAAACTGCGCATGGTGTATATATACGCCCTGAGTAACATGTCCCACGGTGCGCATGGCGTATATATACGCCATAGGGTGCCAGGCCCGATTCAAATGGCCCGCGGCTACACCGGGTTCACAGAAGCTTCCTCAGGGCTCTTGTAAACAGACGCCATTTTTTTTTTAAATCGTGGGCAATATTCTCAAGTGTAAGAGGCACAGTACTGTTGGAGCAACCAAGGCTGGCGCACGCAGCATGAGCGAACAGCTTTGCTGTTCAGCTTGTGACCACAGCATCGCCGAAAAATGTCAAAATATATATATAATTGTTATTGTTTAGCGATGACAATATTACAGATGACCCACGACTGTGATATAAATAACCAGGGTTGTGATAATAACAGGATTGTTGTAATAATTAGCGCTGTGGGAGGAGTGATGCTGAGAGACGGAGGGAGACAGCATCGTTTACTGACTGTGTGGCCACCTGTTATTGTTTGCATTCACCATACCAGGTCAGTGGTTCTCTATGGTGAACACAAATGTAGATACTTATATATAATGTGTGTATTAGTGTAATAACAGCATAAGGATTATGCTGGGAGGAGCCATTTGGGTGACGGAGGTGACGTCGTCTGCACGATTTGTCTAGCTGTTTAGAGGGTGGCCACTATGCTCTCTGGGCGCACTACAAGCTTAGGTGTACAGTTACGGTGCATAAAACATGTAGATACTTATATATAATATGTGTATATAGGGTAATAACACTGCAAACAGTATTGTTGGGGGAGAAAGTTTAGTGCGTGTGACCTTGAATGAGTGAGGGAGCCGCCAGCCGCCATCTGTGTATAGCGACGACTCTTAGTGCCTGAACTAACTATATCAGCTTAGCTGTACAGTTGTGAACAAAATATATACATACTTATATATAACATCTGTATATAGTGTAATAACACCACAAATGGTATTGTTGGGGGAAGAAAGTTTAGTGCCTGTGTTGAGGGAGTGGCAGCGAGTGGCTGGCTGGTGTGTGGTGGTAACTCTTCGTTGCTTTTCGACTCTCAATACCAACTTAGTGGTTCGTTATGGTGACCAAAACATGCAGATACTTATATATAACCTGTGTATAGAGTGTAATAGCAGCAAAACTATTTGTTTATTGTTTTATAAACATAATAATTGAATCACTAATATGCACATCATACTTTTGAGTATAGCGATTATTCACCACTTTTATTATATAAATATATTACAATACACACTATTGAATAATATTACTGCAAAAAAACTAAGAAAAAATCAATTGAAGACATTGAAACAATTAGGTAATAATATCTTTGTGGCAACTCCCACCTGTCAGCGCGGGTGACACTGACCGGGTCTGACGACCGCTCTGTCAACGCCCACTTTTTGCCAGACTTCCTCGGTCAATTGCGCCCAAAATATGCCACCTACGATTTTTTTTTATTTTTTCCGTGCTCAGGGGACACAAATTAACATGTCTAGAAGACGAAAAAAAAATTTTGAATTTTTTTTTTTCTTGCGCACAGGGGTGTAAATGTCCCCAGGGCCCCTGAGCAGTGTAAGGGTTAAACAGCTTTGATTTTATACCTGCATTTGGGTGAGGTGATATGTTACAACAGTTTTGGATGAGGTGAAAACAAATTTTCAACACAAGACAGAACACGAAACAATGGGTATAATATTTTGTAAGTTAAAAGGAAGAATGTAAGTAACTGCAATGGGCATATTGGCCCATATTTCTTGATGCTTCTATATTGGTGCGGAGTCTTGAAGTGGGTAGAAAATAGTTGTGCATTAATTGGCTGTTGATTGCTGGTATCGACTTCTTAATGTGTAGTGCCTCGCAGATATCAAGTCACCTGCTTTCGCTGTCTATCGATGATTTCCGTGTTTTTTTATAAGACTTCTCTGGTGATGGTCTGGTTGTAGAAAGAGATTATATGTTCCTTAATGGAGCCCTGTTGCTTATGCATCGTTAATGATGCATAAGCCATTCTATAGGCCATTGCTCCCCTTGCCTCTCTGAGGGGGCCAGGTTCTGGCCGTGGTCCCCGGTAGGCCCTTGAACTCCATACACATGACTGATGCCAAAGTCTGACATTAGCATATCAGCCTGGTAAAGCTCCGGGGAGCCTCCGGGTCTCACCCAGAAAATGGCGTTTCATTACATTCAACGCTGGTTTTTTCCAAAATTTTCACTATAACACTTGTCAATGATACAGGTCTATATTTGATGGGATCTTCCCTGCTGCCACTGTTGTAGATTGCTGCTGCCTCTAATATCAACAGGGAATCTGAAATAGGTAGTACAGTGAATATCAACCTTGTAGTGCAAACATTTGTTCTGTGTTAGCCTTTTTCCACACATCTGCTAGGACTCCTGTTCACGGGGATGCCTGAAAAAATCTGTTAAGTGGAATGCTGAGCTCAAGTGCACATTCTCTCAAAACCCATGGTGAAACTCCATCTGGACCAAATGCTTTGTTCTTACTTAGCTCCTTCGGCATTTTTTTCACTTTATATTCAGACACCTCTATGAAATGTGAGAAATCTTTAAAGAATTCGGATAAAGAAAGAGATCTAGAAGTGGTTCTAGATAAAAAGCTATCACCTGAGGACCACATAAAGAACATTGTGTGAAGAGCCAATGCTACACTTTCTAACTTTAGAATTGCTTTTAAATACATGGATGGCAAAATACTAAAGAAATTATTCACAACTATTGTCAGACCAAAACTGGAATATGCAGTGGTTGTATGGTGCCCATATCTTAAGCAGCACATCAACAAACTGGAAAAGGTGCAGAGACATGCAACTACTGTAATTTACTCGTGGAAAATAGTAGAGGGGCTGGTCCCAAATCTGCACACAGAAATAATATCATTTGAGACCGGAAGGTATGGCAGCATGTGCAGAATACCCCCGTTGAAGAGCAGAGGTTCAATAAGTACTCTGAGAGAACTCTGTCAACATCAGAGGCCTGATACTGTTCAACACGCTTCCACTAAATATAAGAGGCATAACTGGCCGACCCCTCACAATGTTCAAGAGAGAACTCAATAAGCACCTCCAAATGATAGCTGATTAACCAGGCTGTGATTCATACGTCAGGCTGCGAGTAGCCGCATTCAACAGCCTGGTTGACCAATCCAGCAACGAGGAGGCCTGGTCGACGACCGGGCAGCAAAGACGCTAAGCCCAGAAAACACCTCAAGGTAGCCTTAAGGCAAGGCTAAAAGTTTTGTGAAGAAATGTTTGCACTGCAAGGTTGATATTCACTATGTCACCTATTTCAAACTCCCAGTTGATATTAGAGGCAGCAGCAATACAGTTGCTTTTACAAGTTTCATTGTGTAGCCTAAGGCTTATCTTCATTGTATCTAGAGGCGGTTTACCTGCTTGATGGGGTTCTGGGAGTTGTTCTACTCCTACTTCTACTCTACTGGAAGTACTTGAGGAGTACTCTCTACTCCTCAAACTCTGACTTGTGAGAGTTTGGTCCACCAGGCTGTTGCTTGGAGCGGCCCACATACCCACCACAGCCAGGTTGGTCCAGCACTCCTTGGAGAAACCTATCTAGTTTTCTCTTGAAGATGTCCACGGTTGTCCCAGCAATATTTCTTATGCTTGCCGGGAGAATGTTGAACAACCGCGGACCACTGATGTTTATACAGTGTTCTCTGTGCCTATGGCACCCCTGCTCTTCACTGGTTTTATTGTGCATTTTCTTTCGTATCATTCACTCCAGTATGTTGTTATTTTACAGTGTAGATTTGGAACCTGGCCCTCTAGTATTTTCCATATGTATATTATTTGATATCTCTCTCGTCGACTTTCTAGTGAGTACATTTGGAGGGCTTTGAGACGATCCCAATAATTTAGGTGCTTTATCGGGTCTATGTATGCCGTATATGTTCTCTATACTCCCTCTATTTCTGCAATCTCTCCTGCTCTGAAGGGTAAAGTGAGTACTGAGCAGTACTCATGATGCAACAACACAAGTGATTTGAAGAGCACAACCATTGTGATGGGATCCCTGGATTTGAAAGTTCTCGTAATCCATCATTTTTCTGGCTGACGCAATATTTGCTTGGTTATGCTCCCTAAACATTAGGTCGTTAGACATCATTATTCCCAAATTCTTTACATGGTGCTTACCTACTATGGGCAAATTTGATTGTGTTATGTACCCTGTATTATGTTTAACCCCTTGTGTGGCTCCAAGCTATTTAGCATTTGTCACCCACAGGCGCATACAAAAAAAAATTATTTCTTCTTTTAAACCTGTTAATTTGTGTTCTCTGATCATGGGAAAAATAATAAAAAAATCGTAAGTGGCATATATTGCCCGCTATAGGGCGGGGAAGTCTGGCAAAAAACAGGCGCTGACTCAGCGTGCGTCCTAAGCGGTCTGTTGCTCGCCAGCTGTCAGGCAGGAGTGGCCACAAAGAGATAATTACCTAATTATTTCAATGTCTCTGATTGATTTTTCATAGTATTTTTGCTGTAATATTATTCAATAGTGTGTAGTGTGATATATTTATATAATAAAATGAGTGAATCATCGCTGTACTCAAAAATATAATGTGCATATTGTTGATTCAATTATTATGTTCATCAAACAGTGAACAAATACTTTGTCGATTATTACACTATAAACACAGGTTATATATAAATATCTGCATGTTTTGTTCACCATAACGTACCATTAAGTCGCTAATATGAGTCAAAAAGCAACGAGGAGTGACCGCCACACACCAGCCAGCCACTCACTCGCCCACATTCTCCTCCCACCACACTGTTTTTGCTTTTATTCACTATATACAGACGTTACATATAAGTATCTACATTCGTGTTCACCATAACGAACCACTAAGTTGGCATGCTGAGTGGCAGTGGCAACCAGTGGCAGCCCGCCTCTGGCTGCTACTTCCTCCCTCCCTCACCCACATTCTCCTCCCACAATACTGTTTTTGCTTTTATTCACTATATACAGATGTTATATGTAAGTATCTACATGTTTTGTTCACCACAACTGTACAACTAAGTTGATATAGTTAGTTCAGGCACTAAGAGACGTCGCTACACACAGTCAGGTGGCAGCTGCTTCCTTCACACATTCAAGGTCAGACGCACTAAAGTTTCACCCCCAACAATACTGTTTGTGGTGTTATTACCTTATATACAAACGTTTTAAACACTTTTATTATGTGTGATGTTAGTGCAACTGGCCTATAATTTTTTGCCAAAGCTTTACTCCCCCCCTTGTGCAACGGAGCTATATCTGCAGATTTAAGTGCTGCTGGTATCTCCGCTGTATCCAGGCTCTTTCTCCAAATTACGCTGAGTGCTCTCGCTACTGGTACTTTACATTTCTTTATGAATATTGAATTCCATGAGTCAGGCCCAGGAGCTGAGTGCATAGGCATATTGTCAATTTCTCTTTCAAAGTTTTCCGAGTTTGTGGTAATATCCGTTATATTATCTGCAGCTTGAATGTCATTCATAAAGAAGCTGTCTGGGTCATCAACTTTCATGTTGTTTATTGGTGTGTTACACATAGCCTCATACTGGCGTCTTAGAATTTCACTAATCTCTTTGTTGTCCTCTGTGTACGTACCTTCATTTGTAATTAACGGTCCAATACTGGTAGAGGTTTTTGATTTTGATTTTGCGTATGTGAAAAAATATTTCGGATTTTTCCTTATCTCTTGTATAGCTTTCTGTTCCAATTCCATTTCCTCAGACTCATATGATCGCTTCAACGTTTGTTCTATTTCTTCGATCTCCCTGCTTAGGCTTATTTTTTTTGCTTGTGATAGTTGTGTCTGCCGAAGCATTTCCATTATTTTTTTCCTTCTCCTGTACAGTTGTCTGTGTTCTCTTTCTTGAGTGGTCCTCTTTCTGCCCCTCCTCACAGGCACATGCTTCAAGCAGACCTTCAGCTGTCAGTTGAGCTATTCCCTGTGTGGGAGTTTTGTCGTTTATGACTGTCTCCCATTGAATGGTTGCAAGGTCTACATTTATTTTTTCCCAGTCAATCCTCTTATTGTTGAAATTGAATTGATTGAATATTCGTTCTCGCTTGTTGGGTCTCTTAGACCTACTACCATTATTTATGCTAGTTCACACTTCAATGAGCTTATGGTCTGAGTATGAAGTATCTGAGATTGTGATGTCTCTGATTAGTTCATCATTGTTTGTGAACTAATGATGAACTAGAAAACAAGTCTAGAAAACTAGAAAACAACAAAAACACACTAGAAAACAAGTCTAGTGTGTTTTCTCTTCGTTCCTAGTTGGTTCTGTAATCTGTTGATTGAGCGAGAATTTGTCACAGAATCGCAAAAGTTCTCTGACCTGTGGTTGGTTATTCTCTGCTATGATATTTGTGTTTGCCATTCTCCATCTTAGACTCGGTAAATTGAAATCTCCAAGGAAGATTAACTCTTTTGCTGGCCTGGCAAGCGACCTGGCACACACTGCAACGAAGGCTGAGCATTGGCCATGAGCGCACAAACCACACTCAAATGTTTATACAGTGTGACCTCACTCAAACGAGGCGTAGGCGTTATATGAGGCGAGGCCGATTCGTTTCACTGCGGAATTCGTTCTACCCGTCAGCCCCAGGCTGTCCCTCCCCTTCATGTGAAAATAACAAAGGTCCTACATCCACTATCAACAAAACAAAAAATCACAGAAAATCTATTTATTATGTATTTATCATTTTGAACATGGCACATGATAGAACAATCAATTGTAAACAATTCCATATTAAAATCAAAACTATGTGACTGTTATTGGTGGCCGCAAATATGATGTAATGGCCAGGATTTCCATAAGCCAACTGTATCAGTCTACATAAATATTCATAAACAATTCATTTATTATGAAGTCTTCATTTTCACTATGGCATTTGATAGAACAATCACTTACAAACAATTTGGATTAAAAATTCTACATATATGAGCATTATTGAATCCAAAAAAGCAAAATCACATAATTTTCTCAACAAACTGAAGAGGACGGGTGGTTGGTGGGCCACCGGTGGTAGGGGAAGGAGGGTCAGGGCCGGCCGCTGGTAGTCAGGTGCGGGAGGGGAGGGGGGGGTTGTAGCATGTTGGCAGTATAGGAGTGAGGGGGGGAGGGTGGCAGCCAGACTGACAGGCTTTGGGCCAGACCAGGCCTCAGGCCAGGCCTCAGACCAGGCCTCAGACCAGGCCTCAGACCAGGCCTCAGACCAGGCCTCAGGCCAGACCTCAGACCAGGCCTTGAACCCAGACCTCGACGAAACTCGACCCAATGTTGACTGCATAGAGGCTAGCCGCCTCCTTACCCCTCCCTCCCCCCCCCCCCAATACATCCCCTCACCACTGACCCCACACTTTATTATGAATTCTTCATTTTGACTATGGAATATGGTAGAGTGATGCATTACAAGCCACTGAAATGGTAAAATTTTCTCTCCTAATTTTGTCAAAAGCAGCAAGTGAGCTTAGTATCGAGGCAGGCACGTGCTGCAGCAGTCAGCCGGCGTCTCTACTCACCCTCCTCCTCTGACGCCTTTCCACCCCCTAATACATTCTCTCACCATTGACACCACAATTTATTATAAATTGTTCATTTTGACTATGGAATATGATAGAGCTTTGTGTTGCAAACAACTGAAATGGTAACATTTTCTCAGCTAATTTGGTGAAAAGCAGACAGTGAGTGAACTATCGAGGTGGAGCATGGAGGCGCCAGCCACGTGTTGCCATTTACATGATAACTCGAGCCAGAGCTCTCCACTGACACAACCTGCCTCCCCTGACACTACTGTTACTCCATATTCCCTGACAACTTCCACCACTGACACAACCAGCCTCCCCTGACACCACTATTACTCCAGCTTCCCTGACAACTTACACCACTGACAACCTGCCTTCCATGAGAATAACTTACACCACCTGCCTCCCCCCTAACAATAAACCCTAACTACTGACACCACTTGCCCCCATTGACAACAACTCTCACCAATGACCCTTGATACCATTTTATCATCCTTCAACCATTTATCCCTAGAAACAATGGGTAAGCATAATAAAACACTGTATAACTGTTTACACTTTGGCGAATCATAGATGATGACAGCCACCTCCGACGCTCGGTCTCGGTGACTGCTTGGATGAACAATCCTCGCTTAATCAAACATTTGTATGTTCCACTGAACATTTAGTACCTAATTCAATTTGCTCGGATCTTCTGGGAATTCGCTAGAACAGGGTTCGTTAGTGAGGATGAACTGTACTCTTTTCAGCTTTCTAACCTCAATTTTCATGCTACGTCATTCATTTTGCTATCAAACTGTTCACAATATAAAGGGGCACATTTAAAACCAGTCCCATAATATTCGGACAATAAATGGGATTTTTAAAAATGCATTAATTGATGATGGCATTACCTTCATCAGGGACTCAGCGTGTTTTGGTTTTATGATGTCGATACCCTCATCAGGCCGCAAAACCCCTGATATTATTAGTTGGTTTTTGTTAACCCTTGGGCTGCTCTCTTGCGATTTTAGCCTGCAACACGTCCTATAAAAGTGTTCATTTGTGTTTTCTGATCATGGGAAAAATAGAAAATAATTTGTGACATATTTTGACCACAATAGGGTGAGGAAGTCTGGCAAACGTGAGGCGTTGACAGAGTAATCATCGGAGGCAGTCAGATCCACCCGAGCTGTCAGGCGGTAGTTGCCACAAAAATATTATTACTTAATTATTTCAATGTCTTTGATTTTTTTTTCTGTTTTTTTTTTCGAGTAATATTATTCAATAGTGTGTAGTGTGATATATTTATATAATAAAATGTGATCCATCGCTATACTCAAAAAGTATTGTGAGCATATTAGTGATTCAATTACAGTGCATCCTCACTCTAACGAACCCTACTCTAAAGCATTCCCGGATAATCCGAACAAATTGCATTTGGCGCTAAATGTTCAGTAGAACATACAAAAATTCATTTGTGTTGTTCCACTGATGGTGATGACCTAGGCCGGTATGGCAGGGCTGTGAGAGCTGTGTACTGTACATACTCTCCACATCGTTCACTTCAATATCCGTATCACTAGTATCAGACACCTGTCTTAGGTCTTTTTCCAGATTTGAGTTATCAAAATCACTGGCATGCTCATCTTCAAGGAATATGCCCTGTATTTCAACATCAGAGAGTGTTTTCTCAAAAACATGGCCAACTAGAGACTGGGAGCTCAATATGGATACATACAAAATGGTTGCTACCTTGAATATGAGCCTGCCCACAACCGTGGGGAATGCTGGGAATTTTTTTCAAGCTGGCAAACACCTCAGGAATCCATCTTGTACCCAAGTTTTGAACCCTACAATATACCTACGAGTGCCTTAACCACTGAGATGCGCCGAGTTTATTGTGACATTCCCCGTGCACATGAAATCAAGTGTTCCCCAAAAAATGTTTTTTTAACCCTGAACATGTCTATGTAAAAATAAATACAAAATTCCACTTACTTTGGCTGTGGGGACGTGGACAAGGTGCGCTGTGACGTCATCATGGCTGATCGCCCGTACCAGAAACTCCCAGAAACAAGCGTGCAGGCCATTCAAGCATTGTGAGTTGCCACAAATATATTTTCAATTATTTGTTCTATGTATTTCCAATGCGGTTTTATTAGTTTTTTTATTTTATATGATGCATATTTTTGTTATTTACAATATGTATACAACAGAACGTTCATGTTCCATGGAACTGTGATACTGTGTGTCAGTAATGTATCCACAATGTTTATTGTTGCAATATTACTTGCTAAAAATTCACTAAGATTACAATATGTATAGTTTTACACACTATTTACACACTAACACACTGTATTACACAATCAGTACTTCGGAAGTGAGTAATAATCAATGAAGTAGTCCATGGTAAAAAACGCGACTTCGCTCTCGTTGCACCAGGTACAGATAGATTTTCGCTGTTTCTTTGTTCTGTGTGCTTGCAAATAATGCACTCACGTACACCCTTGGCTTTAGTACTTGTAAGTGGTATGTAGCCAAGCTCGTGATGCGTAAGGTAGTCTTGAAAATATCGCTTTGTAAGGTTCCTGACTGGAAGATTCAGTCATTTATAGCAAGTGTCAGTCAATCTAGAAGAGATTCAGCCATTCTGGAAGAGATTCAGCTAATCTTGAAAATATCTATGGAAAACACCACCATGGAAACTGCTAACACTGTTCATCTATGCTACTTGTATCAGATGCATCATCACTGAACCCAGAAAACGATTCATCTATGTATCACCTATATAAATTGGAGATGGCATAAGTGGGCATGGGTGGCGTTCACAGCTACAACTGGATACGCTCGCTGTATCATCCTAATAGGTGCGGTATCACTTGCATCCAACCTTTGTGTTAGGTCCTTATTGCGCCTAGCTTCATCAATATCATGACCCTTATGTTCTTCAAGCTATAAGGTCTGAATTTCACCGACAGAGAGCGATCTTTCAACACTGCGTCGAACAGGTGTTTGGGAGCCAGAGGCGCGTGCACCACCCCATGGTTACTCACTCAATACTAACCCAGCCAGCAGCCCTAGGGCATTCTGGGAATTTTTTTTCAAAGGAAGCTGCCTCTCACTGGAGGTCCCAAGAGTTCATTTTGTATCCAACCTACCGTGAGCGTGTTTTGACCGTGTACGAAAAAAAAAACTTTTGTCGGTGGGGACAGTTATTGGCAAAAAACATTTGTCGTTTGGCACAGTGCAGTGGTTAAGGTGTTATGCGCACCCCTTGATCGAGCGAAATTAGGCACTAATGCATTTCAGAGGGTTAATACACTCAACAAAACTGGTTAATAATACCATGACTAGTACAATCAACATCACTGGGTAATGCCAATATGATGAATACACTCACCATTACTGGGTGATGAAAACACCAAGATTAACTCTTGTGTGGCTCCAGGCTATTTAGCATTTGTCACCCACAGGCGCATACCAAAATAAAAAAAAAAATTATTTTTCTTCCTAACCTGTTAAGTCATGTTCCCTGGCCACGAGAAAAAAAAATTCAATTGAACTTACCGACGATGTAATTGAGCCGACAAGATGAACGATGACATCACACCCTGCAAGATCGCTCATGCACGGTGTGTCCCAGAGGCGTCGCGCGCTCTTCAAGCAGGCAGAGTTGCCACGAATTTATTTTCGCGTCATTATTTACAGTGTCTAGGCCTATTTTATTAGCAATATTAGTCACAAATTGTGTTGCACATAATGTTACATCACAGTCATTGTCAATAAATGTTACATACATCGAGTATACACATGTGCACACAAATGTTTTCCATTATGTCATTATATTATGTATTCACAATGTTCATTATTATATGTACATACAAGCACGCACCATGTACAGGTTTTTGCACTATTATTGCACATTTAGAATTCTTGGAGAGAGTGGTAGTCGTTGAAGCAGTTGACAGAACACAATGGCACTGCACACGCTTCACACCATGTTTGCACCACTTTACGTTTCTGTACTCTCCTTTTTGTTGTTTTATATACTAGGCATTCACGTTGGCCTATTGCACGCTTTCCAGCTGGTGGCAAATGTTTTAGTCTGTGTTGCTGAAAGGCATCCATGTGAGCAAGCCTGGGTGTTGCAGCATGCTGCAACACTGGGTTCATGATTGGTCTTTGCATGCCAGGGACATCTTTACCAAACTTTGCTAATAACTGTGTTGCAAGTGTAAAAGCAAACGCACGGAAACTAGGTTTACGTCCAGTTTTCACCAGATACATATTATAGCAGGTCAACATGCTCATGTCAACATGATGGAAAAACACTTTTTTCGTCCATTTCAATGTTTTCCGCACACACTCGATAGTGCCAACCATCATGTTAGCCTTATCAATCAAACGCATGTTGATATTATAGTCAAGAACACAATCTGGCTTATATACTGGTTCTTTCGTTACATGGTTCACCTTGCCACTGTTCACCATTGTACCCTCATGAATGGTTGTCAGCATGTTCACTTCTCTCTTGTCTTTCCATCGAACCGAGAGTATTTGATCACATTTCCGTAACTGGCACTCACCAACTGCAAGTCTACCATCAAACACTGGCATTTCCCTCCTTCGTGCCTTTACTGTGCCAACCAATCCAGTTTTATTTTCAGCCAAAAACTTTGTTAGCAATGGACTTGTATAGTAATTATCTGTGTATAAGATGTGGCCCTTGTTCATCCATGGTGCCATCAGTGACTTCACCACACTACCCGAGAAACCATGTTCGTCGTTACCGGGAATGTCTACATCGCTAGCTGAATACAGAATCATGTGTAACACGTATCCTGTTTCACAGTCACACAGTACAAAGAATTTCAATCCAAATCTGTTTCGTTTGGAGGGAATATACTGCTTGAATGAAACATATCCATTGAAAAGCACAAAGGATTCGTCAATCACCAGCTTCTGTGCTGGTACGTAAAAATCTCTGAAATTATCAATCACTTCATTCATATAGTGCATCACTCGCCAAAGTCTATCATCCTCTGTCCGGTCCTCATTACTTACAAAATGCAGACACCTGAGGAGTATCTGAAACCTATCTCGGGATATATATTTCCCTAAGAAAGGTGTTGAAATAGTCAGATCTTTGCTCCAGCAATCTGTGATAGCGTGTTTGACACAGTGCTTCATCAACATACATATTGCTAAAAACACATACATTTCACCTACATTGGTGGTTTTCAAATGTTGCAATCGTGAAAATTCTGTTATCTCTCTTCTAATGAGATGAGCCGCATGAAGGTTCGTTTGGTGTACAATATATTCCATGAGCGGCTCATCATAGAATGCTGTAAAATAAAATAGGATATGAGTGTAAAATTCACTCATATCCTCTCCATTATCAGGGAAAAGCTCGGTAATCCCATCTTTATTGTCAAAGGCAGGAATTCGAGGAATAAAACCAGCACCATCACTCCACACTAGTACACCTGGTGTCCTGCAAGACGCAACAGGGGCACAACAACGAGGAAGTGATGTACACAGTGGACCAGGAGCTGAAGCCCGTCTACGCACAGTACGGCCGCTACGTGCACATAAGGTGGAAGCACGTGAACATCACCACACTACACAGTACCCCATAAAAGGTTGATGCATAAGCTGGAGAAACAGGCAGGAGTAACTGGTAGGGCGCTCCAGTGGATAAGGGAGTACCTAAACAATAGGAAGCAGAGAGTTACAGTGAGGGGTGAGACCTCAGACTGGCGTGAAGTCACCAGTGGAGTCCCACAGGGCTCTGTACTTGGACCTATCCTGTTTCTGATATACGTAAATGATCTCCCAGAGGGTAGACTCATTCCTCTCAATGTTTGCTGACGACGCCAAAATTATGAGAAGGATTAAGACAGAGGAGGACAGCTTGAGGCTTCAAGAAGACCTGGACAAGCTGCAGGAATGGTCGAACAAATGGCTGTTAGAGTTTAACCCAACCAAATGTAATGTAATGAAGATAGGGGTAGGAAGCAGGAGACCAGATACAAGGTACCATTTGGGAGATGAAATACTTCAAGAGTCAGAGAGAAAGACCAGGGGTTGATATCACACCAGACCTGTCCCCTGAAGCTCATATCAAGAGGATAACATCAGCAGCATATGCCAAGTTGGCCAACATAAGAACGGCCTTTAGAAACTTGTGTAAGGAATCTTTCAGAACATTATATACCACTTATGTCAGACCAATCCTGGAGTATGCGGCTCCAGCATGGAATCCATATCTAGTCAAGCATAAGACTAAAATGGAAAAGGTTCAAAGGTTTGCCACCAGACTAGTACCCGAGCTGAGAGGTATGAGCTACAAGGAGAGACTACGGGAATTAAACCTCACTTCGTTGGAAGACAGAAGAGTTACGGGGGACATGATCACCACATTCAAGATTGTCAAGGGAATCGACAGGGTTGATAAAGACAGGCTGTTTGACACAAGGGACACACGCACTAGGGGACACAGGTGGACATTGAGTGCCCAAATGAGCCACAGATATATTAGAAAGAACTTTTTTAGTGTCAAAGTGGTTGACAAATGGAATGCATTAGGAAGTGATGTGGTGGAGGCTGACTCCATACACAGTTTCAAGTGTAGATATGATAGAGCCCAATAGGCTCAGGAACCTGTACACCTGTTGATTGACAGTTGAGAGGCGGGACCAAAGAGCCAGAGCTCAACCCCCGCAAGCACAACTAGGTGAGTACAACTAGGTGAGTACACTACCCGAGAACATCACCATCACTACACTACTCTTGGTGTCTTGTGTTGTTCCATGCGGTGGCGCTTGGCTGGGCGAGACGCTGCTGACGCGACAAAATCTCGCCCAGTAACACCACTGGTACTGGCACCAGGCTCGGTAACACTATGTTCTGATTCCACTTCACTAAAACCAGAAAAAGAGTCACCTTCCTCTGACTCGTCACCGAAAATATCCTCAGACTCTAAATAAGCACATGAACTGTGTGGTCGAGGGTGAATTGGGGTCAACACTGGGCGAGGTGGTATGGGTGAGCATAAAGGCCTCGCCATGGGAGGAGGCTGTATCTCATTTTCACTGTCAGTGCTACTATCATCGGTCAATTGTGTGTAGTCTTTATCAATATCAGTTATCAAAATCACTTTCCTCACCATCAGAAAATAATTCACTGGTTATTTGCTCTTGGGCAAGTGATTGCGTGGTGCGCGCCCGGGAAGTGTTCGGCCGTGCGCTCGACATGGTGGCTGCTGGGTAACTGATGCCTCCCACGCGATGGTAGCGTGAGCTGGATTTTTTTTTACAAAATGGCGTCTGTTTACTATAGCCCCTAAGCAGCGTATGGGAGCCCGCTCTACCCCGCGAGGCCTTTTAAATCTTGCGCGGTACTCCAATGCATCATATGATGTGGAGCGCAAGTTACTGCAAGTCACTCAACCCATCATATGATGTGTTGTGCACATAAAGGGTTAATACACTCAGCATCACTAGTTAATGACAACATAATAAATATACTTACCATCACTAGTTAATGACAATATCATGATACACACACACACACACTGGTAGTACAGTAAGAATAAAATTGTCCTTACCATCATTAATAGGCAGAAGTTGGGTTTGCTATCGTCCTTGGTAGCCGAGCAGAGATGGAAGCAGTATTACCTATTAGGCAAAATAAAACAAATTTAAGGTTCCTATGACTAAATTTTTCCCACCAATACATAGTAAATTTTTAGACAAATTTAATAATTTTTTTTAGGTATTGTGCTTTGAACAAAAGTAAGGAGGGTAGGCCGGAGAAAGGAGGGTGGGCAGGAGTAAGGAGGGTGGGCAGGAGTAAGGAGGGTGGGCAGGAGTAAGGAGGGGTGGGCAGGACTAAAGAAGGTGGGCAGGAGTAAGGAGGGTGGGGCAGGAGTAAGAAAGGTGGGCAGGAATAAGGAGGGTGGGCAGGAGTAAGGAGGGTGGGCAGGAGTAAGGAGGGTGGGCAGGAGTAAGGAGGGTAGGCAGGAGTAAGGAGGGTGGGCATGAGTAAGGAGGGTGAGCAGGAGTAAGGAGGGTGGGCATGAGTAAGGAGGGTGAGCAGGAGTAAGGATGGTCAGGAGTATGGAGGGTGGGCAGGAGTAAGGAGGGTGGGCAGAAGTAAGGAGGGTATGCAGGAGTAAGGAGGGTGGGCAGGAGTAAGGAGGGTAGGCAGGAGTAAGGAGGGTGGGCATGAGTAAGGAGGGTGAGCAGGAGTAAGGAGGGTGGGCATGAGTAAGGAGGGTGAGCAGGAGTAAGGATGGTCAGGAGTATGGAAGGTGGGCAGGAGTAAGGAGGGTGGGCAGAAGTAAGGAGGGTATGCAGGAGTAAGGAGGGTGGGTAGGAGTAAGGAGGGTGGGCAGGAGTAAGGAGGGTGGGCAGGAGTAAGGAGGGTGGGGCAGGAATGGGGAAGGGGGTATGGGAGGGTTCTCGGTTGCCTCCCCTCTCTCTCTGACAGCCTAGGTAATACAAACCACGTGCATTAACCATTAAGCTGCTACAGCCTGGGATGTAAAAGCTGGGGCTGGGCAATGAAATATTTGAATTAAGTAAAAATTAATATTAAATGTTAAACAAATCTCCAACTTATTGGCATAAGCATCATGCAAGTTTCATCCCAATATTTTCAAAAATGTATTTTAGACAATTTTTTTAAAAAAGTAGTACATTTTGTTGATAAGAACAGCTCCTATTAACTGGAACTGAGGGAAAATGCAGTAATAAAGAGATCCAAGCACCTGTCCAATGTACAATGAAGAAGAATAGTAGCAAGAAGTATCCACAAAGTGGATATGCAGCTGGTGCCTGTATAGCATTGCTGAGTAATAGATAATAATACCAATAATAATGAGTATGTTATCATGCTCTATTTTGTTATATATCATAAAAATGTATTGCCTAATGTTAATATCTGTTACTGTCACCAATATCCAAAAAATATATATATTTTTTTTTGTCTCCTTTGTTTATTATCTCATTTTGTTGTAACCTCTACATCCTGGAGAGTGCATACCCATCCCCTAACTATGTCAAGATAGAATGAAATTGGTCACCCAATAAATCAGTCACAACTGGCAGAACTTGGGACTTTGAATTTTTTTTGACTGAGTTTTTCACAGATTTCAAATTCTATTTTCTTTGTCTCTTTGGGCGGTTTTGATGATCAGGGCTTTATCACTTTTATAAAGTACAGTAGCACCTCGATTAACGAGCGGCTGTATCTAAGATCATTTCGAGTAATGAGTGAGCCACTCACAGCAAATTTGTCTCTATTGACGAGCTTCACCTCTATTAACGAGCAAAACCACATGGTGCTTCCTAGCGTCTCGCGGGTTCTTGCAAATTCTCGGACGCCTCCGACACCAGTGTTGTTGTTGTATCGTGCACGACAAGCATCCCTCTGCATATATTTGCGCTTTTCTTTCGGTATTTTGTGGTTTTGTGACTACAATTTGTAACGCAAGATGTCGCCAAAGAAGCTGCTTGCTAAAGATTGTGTTGTCAAGAGGAAGAAAGACACAATTACTGTGGATTTGAAGAAGAAAATAATAGCAAAGCATGAGTGTGGTGTCTGTATGACTGATCTCACAAGGAAGTATGGCAGGTCCTCATCAACAATTTGCACCATTAGTAAGGAGATGAGGAGGTAAGGGAGGATGCTGCCTCTTCCAGTTAGATCAGGGAAGTGTTGGGAATGTTTGAAAAGGTGACTGCATTCTTGGAAAAGCTGCCCTGATAAAGCAGTGACATAAATTCAGTTTCTGACCGATTCTCACCATTTTTACAAATAATGTGCACAGTTGTCTCTTCTACAATCCTATTAGAATGGATTTTTCACAAACCCTGAACATTTGTAGTTATCAATTTTTTTTCTAAATTTGGCACATAATTCAAATGCCACATTGATGATATTTTTTACAGTAAACTAAACTGAAAACATATATTCTAAATCAATGAAAATGAAGATCATATACTATTCTGAGAGCATAATAACACCAAATGAACAATTGGTGATAGTAAATATTTTTGCAGCTGATCTCAATATCTGAAGTTTTCAATATTCAATTTTATAATTATTTTTTTTTTTCTTACTTTACAAGTTACGTTTGTGATCATTTAGACAAAGTTGCAGGATTTGCTAGTATGCACAAAAAACTGGAAAGCATTAGAGCAAATTTGAGAAATTGAACTTTGCCATCAGGTCCTGTCGTATATGTATGCCATGCACAGCTTAAGGGTTAATACAGAACTGTACTGTATAAAATGCATAAAACTTCACACTAACAATATTTCTCTAATTATAACAATAATAATATTTTAAATAAAACAATTTGTAACAGTCAATATGTACATTAAATTTTGAGTATGCCTATAAAATAAGCACAGGTCATGTCAACGCGTTGGGCCTGGATGAGATGGCTGGCACCATGTGCTTCTCCTCTTCCTGGGGTAAAAACATCGGGTTCACGTGCGAAGGATTTTTGTGATAAATTTTAACAATTTTACTGTTTGAACTCATTTAATCTGTCAAGATGTCTCAGAGCAGCATTCATGGTATTGAAGGTATAAAACAAAAGAGAAAACATTTGTCAATTGATCAGACAGTTGACTTCAGAGAGAAAGTAGAGCGTGGATATTCTGTCACTCGACTCACCCAAGAATTCAACATCGGTAAAACTACAATTTGTGATATAAAAAAGCAGAGGATAATATTAAGAAATTCTTTGCTCAAACTCATGCAATAGGCAACAGGAAAACATTGAAGCCTGTTGAGTATACGGATTTGGACTCGTATGTACTGTATTTAAATGATTTACACATCATCGTGCGAAATGAATTGCTGTTTCAGTTGATTCTATTAGAAATGCAGCTGAAAGACTTACTGTAAAGTTAAACATGGACAATTTCAAGGCTAGCATTGAATGGGTATGTCGATTTAAAAAGAGGTATGGCATCATTAACAAGAAAATTTGTGGTGAGGCATTAAGTGCAGGTGTTGGAAGTGCTAATGCATATAAGCATAAACTTTCTCAGCACATTATATCTAATAATCTAAGCTGGTTTTAAGTGTACAATGCAGATATAACAGGCTTTAACTGGAAATGCCTTCAAAGAAACACTTTGGCCTTCAGGCTTGAGAAGGGTATTCCTGCTTGCAAGGTAAAGAAGGAAAGATTTTCAGCATTATTGTGCTCTAACGCAGATGGCAGTCACCGAACAACGTATGCAATTGTTGGGAAATCTGCCAACCCCAGAGCATTGAAAAACTGCATGATCATACTACCTGTAATCTACAACAACACAAAAAATGCCTGGTTCACACAGATTATTTTTGAGGATTGGTTCCAATATCACTTTTGTATAGAAGTAAAAAACCAGCATTGAATGTAATGACATGCTATTTTCTGGGTGAGACCCAGAGGCTCCCTGGAGCTTACTAGGCTGATATGCTAATGTCAGATTTTGGCATCAGTCATGTGTGTAGAGTTCTGTGGGCCTACCGGGGACCACGAGCCAGAACCTGGCCATAGGGACCATAACAGGGAAAACACAAGGGGCGCAGAAGGAACAAAACCGAAGCATCCCACACCCCCAAGTCCCATTACACCAACCAAAACGGGGCAGCCCCAGGGCTCCCAGGGACGTAGTGCGTTGCATCACCAAAATTTGCAACGCCAGTGCTGCCTGCACCCACATAGTTAGCATAAGACTGGGTAATCAAGCGAAAAACAAGCAACAAAACTCACAGGGCTCCGGGCCGAAGGTGCCACCACAGGCAGCAGACAGAGGCAAAACAGTGAGAGTCACCCTGAGACAAGGGGACAGAGCAACCCTCAAGCGAGGGGGGATTCGGCTCACATCCACTGAACTGTCGCGCCCCCATGGGGATTCCCAGGGTCCTGAGCATTTACCAACAGGGACTCAAACCCAGGTAATACCAGGCAGGGTACTGCTAACCGGCACCAACAAATACCAAACAACCTTCTAAGAACTGAACCCCCGGGACGTGTACACTCACAGGGACCTAGCAGGGGAAACCACCGGAAGAAGGAAGTACACAGGGGGCCAGAACCAAGGCAGATCCCCGCACCAGGCAGACAAACAAAAAGAAAAAGAAAACCCCGCACGAGGACAACGTACCCAGGCAGAACAGATCCGGCCGCTATGATTGGTGAAAATAAGCTGCACAGCACCCTGCGCCCCTACCAGTGCAAACTGCCCCCTACCCTAAGGCGAACAAGGGAGACAGAACACCCTAGCACACAAAGGGTGGCCGAAAACCAAGTAGTAAACGGCCAAGCAGGGGCAGAAACCCAAGGAATTTGTGGAAGGTGGCCCTAAGCCCCAAGGGCAGTACTTACAGGGCACCTAGGGAAGGAAACCCTAGGCACATGCAGCCCGAGTACTGGAGAATCACTCCCGGCTCACGCACCACCCAGAAGACAGTCACCACACACTAGGTACAGTGCTGAAACAACCATCAGAACCAGAGCACACGACCTCAGCCTCTAGCATCAGCCTTAGAATTGACGGGTGGAAAGCCGGCGAGAGGGGTCTGGGGCTTCCCCTTCCCCCTCCCGGGGAGGGGGGAGCTGCGCAGACAGCGGCGCGGTGATGTGTGACATCATGATCGTTTGCTTGTTTGTTTTCGGGGAGTTCTATCCACTCGTCTGGCATCTTTAGACGCCTAAAATGGCGTCTAAACAGACACCATTTAAAAAAAAAAATCATGGGCAACATTCTCGGGTGTGAGAGCCTCAGTACTGAGTGAGCAACCAAGGCTGGCGCACGCAGCAAGAGCTCACAGCACTGCTGTTCAGCTTGTGACCACAGCATCCCCGAATAATGTCAAAATATATATGTAACTGGTATTATTTAGCCATAATAGTATTACAGAAGAGCCTGAGTGTGATAATGACTGTGGACAATGT
Organism: Procambarus clarkii; assembly: GCF_040958095.1. NCBI lineage: Eukaryota > Metazoa > Arthropoda > Malacostraca > Decapoda > Cambaridae > Procambarus > Procambarus clarkii. The sequence continues at coordinate 51,368,851 of NC_091164.1, read as the reverse complement.
TCAAATGTCAGTGAATCAATGCTGTTAACCCCTGCACTGCTCACCCATTTTCGGCAAAAATGTCTTGGTGCAATTCTCAAGGATATATTTTTGTTATTTTTATAATTGTTCAGGTAAAGTTAATGTCAAAATGTTTCCAAAGTCAACTATTTCCATTTCAAAACACAAAGAGTAATGAAAACATTTAAAAGTATTAAAATATAGCCTAATTAAAAAACAAAAAGCACAAATCTCAGAGCACCTAAAGGCGCTTTGCGCAGTGCAGTGGTTAAAGATGTTCACAGCACTAGCCACAGCACCACAGCATTATTTCGTCCATCTATGAATCTTCAAACGACTTCTTATGTTCCTTTACAAAATAAAATTGCAGTCGATTATTCATTTACAGGATTTAGTGACCAGGATTATGATAATAGCAGGAGTGTGGTGATATTAGTGCTGTGAGTTGTATTGTGGGAGGAGGAATTTTGGTGAGCGAGGGAGGGAATCGAGGTAGCGTCACTGTGTGTGTGTGGCAGCCACTCCTGTTTTGCTCACCATACTAGCTTAGTTGTTCACTATGGTGAACATAAATGTAGATAATTATATATAACATATGTATATAGTGTAATAACAGCAACAGCAGTATGTTGGGAGGAGCCATTTTGGTGAGGGAGGTGGCGTCGTACTCGTAGCGTCGTCGTATGCTGTGTGACTTGTCATGCAGTATTTGGTGGCCACTGTGCTGTTTGGATATAATACCAGCTTACAGTATCCACTGGATTTAACGGACTATATGGGGCTGTACCCTGGTCGTTATTTCTGGAGCTCCGGTATTTCCGAAGTTAAGTGTTGTTGTTTTTTTCAAGTAACATTCAGATAAGATATATTTTGTACAGACTGCCACTTGGTCCACCATTCTAGTATCTTCTACCCTATGATGTCACAAATTCACGGCACATTGTTTTGATTTGTCAAGAGGCTGCAGTGTTCATTCCGTGACTTTGTTGGACATATCTGCACAATCAAGAAACATCCGTGCACCATGTTGGCTCCAAATGCACTCATTGTGTCAGTGATGGCTGACTGGTGGGTGGATGGGCAGGTAGGCAGGGATGGAGAGGCTGAAATGTAGGCAGGCAGGAAGAGGGTGGGAGGTATGCAGGGAGGGAGAGGCAGGCAGGCAGAGCTTGGGAGGGAAACAGGGAGGGAGGCAGGCAGGCAGAGGCAGGGAGGGAGAGAATGGAGATAGATGGAGGGATGGATGGATAGATTGATGGAGGGATGAAGGGAGGGAGGGATATAAGGAGGGAGGGAGGGAGGGAGGGAGGGAGGGATGGAAGGAGGTAGGGAGGAATGGAAGGAGGGAGGCAGA